>NC_026007.2:20693728-20993728 GCF_000442705.2 Elaeis guineensis | reverse complement strand
CACACCATATGAGATATGGCATGGTAAGAAGCCAAGTCTAAATCATCTCAGAATTTGGGGTTGTCCGGCTCATGTCAAGAGACAGTAGGTGGACAAGTTAGAGTTCAAGTATTTTAGAGCTCGGTTCATAGGATATCCTAAAGAGTCATTAGGATACTATTTCTATATTTCGGAAGATCACAATGTAATTGTGAGTTGAAATGCTATTTTTTTTAAAAAATAATTTATTCAAGATGGTGGCATCGAAAGAATAATTAAGCTCAAGGAGAATGTCTTCCAAGAGCAACGAGCTAAAGAACCTGAGGAACCTAATCAATCAGAACCAGTCTTAACACAACCTCTTCCATCTCGTAGATCGATTAGGATTTTCCATCCTCCTGAAAGGTACTTAGGTACCATACAAGAGGATGTAAAGGTGTTGCCTAGCTATGCAACCCAAGATGGGGGGGTGAATTGGGTTTCTAAAAATTTTAGATTTAATTAATTACTTATGATGAACAAGATGAAGATTTTAATTCAATATTAATAACCTAAAGTAAGAATGCAAGGATATAATAAAGAAATAAAGTGAAGCGATAAAGCACACCACAAACACAAAGATTTATAGTGGTTCGGTGCGAACCTTGCACCTACATCCACTCCCCAAGCTCCTACTTGGGAATTTCAATCCACTATACTTGTATTCAACCCGAATACAAAATATCGGAAACTCCGACACTAGCTATCCCAAGCTAGATCACTTGTTTCTCGGATACAAGTAAACCCAAAACACTTCGATTTCAGGTTCGAATCAACCTTCCCTTGTTTTGGAAATCCTCCAAAAATAAGAACAATTACTTACAAGAGTAAAAAAATTTAGAGCACAAATTAATACAATAACAGCTCCTTAAATGAGCGAATATAACAATGAAAACTTTACTCAAATGAAGAACCCCTTTTTGAATTTTCTCAAAATGGATGAACGCTTGAACGAATGCTTGAGAAGAGGATGATCGTTGATTGAAGATCTCTTGAAAGCTTTGAAGGATCTCTAGATCAAAGTTGAAACAATAGGCGTGACAAATCCTCTCTTTGAAAGCTTTGAAGGATCTCTAGATCAAAGTTGAAACAATAGGCATGACAAATCCTCTCTTTGAAAGCTCTTGAATCTCTTTCACAATCTCTCGTGTGGATTTTGGATCCTCTTTTCTTTTTCTCAAAAAAAATCATGGATCCTCTCAATGAATTTGATCTCTCGTTTGATCTACCGATTGATCTGCAATTTTATCTCTCTTTTTTCTTCTGCTTTTTTCTTTCACCATTTGAAACAATTTATAGCAATAGAAGCAAGAGAAAATAATTTAGGCAGATAAAGAGCCGTTAGAGCAATTTTAGGAAGCATAAAAGGCAATTAAAATGAGCAAAAAAATAGCCGTTGCTGACATTTTCCATCGCAGGAGTCGACTCATGCTTCAGGAGTCGACTCATGAGTCGACTTCTGTTGCAAAGACCAGAGAATGAGTTTCTGGAAATTCTTGGCTCAAATCAGTAGGGGTCGACTCATGAGTCGACTCATGCCTTGTGGGTCGACTCATGAGTCGACTCACAGGTCGTGCCAAGCCAGAAAACTAGCGTGCCAAGGGAAATTTTTGCATGCCAATCAGCTCATAGTGCCATGAGTTGACTCATGAGTCGACTCATGCACTTCAAACCTTCATAACTTCAAAAATATAAGTCCAAACACAATAAAATTTTCATCAATAGATTACTAATCATTTGTTCTACGAAATGATACTATCAAATTAGGATTTTAGTGAAATTATGATTTTACCCTTGAAGAGCATAAGGACTTTTTTAATTTAAAATTATTTGTATCCCTTCAATCTGCTTTGTAATCATCAAAATCAATCTAGGAGCAACAATCTCCCCCTTTTTGATGATGACAAAATATTTGAACAAAAGTATTTATGTGAATCAATAATTTCAAAAGAATGCATTATACATTTATATGCTTGAAAAGAGTAAGATTCTTTTGGCATGTAATATAAATGATCATATACAAAAATAGTTTGTCCATCTTCTTAAAGATTTGAAGATATGCTCAATGGAATATGTGATTTTGGTGTTAGAGCAGAAAACTTATTTTTGTTATCAGAGCAAGTTGTATTTTGAAAATTTGCCTATTTTTATTTGATTTTAGTTTTAGCATCAGAGCAAAAATTAATTATGTGCTTTAATTGCTATTGATACATAAAATAATTATGTGTGCCAAAGCATGTTTAAGACTTGATTTTGAAAGTGTATTAGCTCATTTTGTGTTTAAGATATATCAGAGCAAAAATAAATTTTGCAATGTATCGGAGCAAGAAAAACAATTTTACAATGTATCAGAGAAAATTTTATAATGTATCAGAATAAATTTTATGATGTATCAGAGCAAGTTAAAAAAATTTTAAGATGTATCAGAGTAAGTTGGAATTTTGAAGTATATCAGAGCATATTTAAATTTTTAAAGTTAATCATAGCATATGTAAAGAAGTAATTTAAAAGTTACATAATTGCATTGTACTTAGCATTGTACTTTTGATATTGTTCTTTAAATTCTTCAATTAATTTCTCATAATTTGTAATTTTGCTTTTGATGGGTTGCTTTTTCTTTAATTGCTCATAATTGAATTGCTTTTTGTTTAATTTCTGTTTGATGCCAAATTTCTCATAATTTGCTTTTTGTTTAATTTCTGTTTGATGCCAAATTTCTCATAATTTAGGGTTTTGCTTTTAATGAGTTGCTTTTTGTTTAATTTCTCCCCCTTTTTCTCATAATTTAGGGTTTTGCTTTTTGTTTAATTTCTCCCCCTTTTTGACATCATCAGACATGGTTAACTTCTCCTTTTTCTGAAATATTCTTTAATTTCTCCCCCTTTAGAGTTTATCACAGATGTTTGCTCCCCCTTAATATAGCAATTATCAACAGCAAACAACAACAAAGAGATGACAATATTTCAACAAGGAGAATATATATTTAATCAAAATATGATCAACACCATTACAAAAGGTAGAAATATAAGTAAAAGATGATTCCATTAATATCATAATTGTTTCAATACATAGTTCATATTATAATAATCAACCAGCTAATTGTCAATACATGGCCCCAAAGTACAGATCCTAAAACAAGACACTAACACCTAGGATCTAATAATGATCAAGACAAGTCATGGATCAGAGTCATCAGATATGGTATGAGAAGCTGATGGATCAGAAGTGCGTCCTCTACCCCGTCTGCCTCTGGCACGAGCAGGAGAACGAGATGAATTGGGAGACTGAGTACGCTGAGATGCTAAGGACTGAACAGAAAGGGTGAGTCTGATAGAATCAAGTACATTCAGTGCTCTGAAAACAGATTGAAGTAGAGCAGTGAACTGAGTGGTAGCATGCTCACTTGATCCTCGGATCTCTTTTCTCAGTAATTCATATCCACCTTCTAGTGCTCCTCTGAGCCTGCCAGCCTCTGCAGTGAGGTCTGTGACCTCAATAGTAGACTCCTGTGGCTTGGGATGGGCCAAAGCAAGGACTTGCCCCTGCAAGTCAAGAACTCTGCCAGTCAGTCTCCAGACTGTGTCCTCAAGCTGCTGTATCCTGATGGACTGATCTGATATCATCTGAAACACAGTGGAGATGTGGGGAGTAATGGTCTGATCAAAAGAGGTGGCTCCAGGTACAAAAAAAGTACTACCCCACTGACTAGACAGCAAAGAAGCCACATGCTGTGATATATGTTCGATCTGATCGTCAGCCAGTCTGAACTCTGAATGAGGTGCTCTACTCTCTGGCTGATACACTAGTGTGGGCATCCTAGTAAACTCTGAAGGGCCAGCCTCAGTATCAGGAAAGAACTGGGTATCTGGTGATGCTGCCCTGAAGTCATGTACAGGAGAAGATGGACCTTCTTCTTCTATTCTGCCTTCAGTTCTGTCTTCAGCTCTTGTTTCAGCTCTATCCTCAGCTCTTTCTTCAGAGCCCTTGATCCAACCACCATCAGTCTTTGTAAATCCCATTCGGTGCAGGCTGTGTTGGTGGAAAGTGTCCACATGAGATAGCTTGGTAGGTGCCTCCCCCTCACAGCTAACTCCAAACCTCCTAAATACTCTAGTAAGGGCCATACCATAAGGCAAGTGTGCCTTGGATCTGTTCAAAGTTTCTCTCATGGCCTCTATCATAAGTGCAGGGAGGTTCAGGGGGGTCTGAGTGATGACATGAAACATGACACATACATCTCTGCCAGACAGTAGATCATGCCTACCACTCCTAGGAAAGAAGAGCTTTGTTACAATCTGATGCAGGATCCTCATCTCAATAGATAAAATCTTTGCTTCCAATTTGTTTAAACTTCCTGAATAAGTTTCTCCTAAGATAATTCTGATCCCCTCTTCTTTTACTGGGAGTTCCATATATGAGTATCCTTCACTAGGCAACTGAAGTATTTCTCCCAATATCCTAGAATCCAAGCAGATATCAATTCCCTTGACAGTTGAAGTCACTGACCCACTTCCATAATGTAGGTTCTGGTAGAATTCTCTAACTAGGTCAACATAGGTGACTTCCTTAAGGGAGCAGTAGAGTTCCCATCCTTGGTTTTTAATTTTACTTGCAAAAGTAAAGCCCTCTTTCTCAAAGAATCGAAAATCTATATTTTTCTCGATTTCTACTTTTCTATCAGAAAGAGGATTCACACTGGGGCTTATGAAGGATTGAGAGGGACCTTAAGCAGGTACTGAAACTGGAGTGGGAGCAGTTGAAGACTGAGCATGCCTTTTCTTTAGGACAAATTCTTCAGGCTCACGGATTGATTTTCTTCTTTGGGAAAGTTTCATCTTTGGAGCCATATCCACTATAGTAGCAGGCAAGGAGACTTGAATTGAGTGGAGGAGGGATCACAAGAGAGTAAAGAGGGATTTTTGGTGGAGAAAAGAAGTGGATTTTGGAAGTTCGGTAAAGTGCTAGGGCACGTTCCAACCGCGCCAAGCAATGCGAGAAAGCACAGAAAATCCTTTTCCAAGGAGGCGATTTTTGGTGGAGAGAAGGAGAGAGAATTGCCTCGAAATTAATCCTTGGATTTGGAGCAAAAAGAGTTGGAGAAGATGGCTTTTGGAAGGAGGACGATGAGTCATCTCACAAACAGGGTTCTTTATAAAAACAATGAACCCGATGGAAGTTGGTGGGATTTACAAGTTTGCCATTGAGTCGACTCATGGGGGTCGACTCATGAAGTTCAGAAAATCAGGAAAAATATGAATAAATTCTAAAAAAATTTGAAATTTTGGGAGAAGGAATTTTGCTCAAAGATAAGTTTTTAGAATGATAAACGTGAGCTTTTGGGATCAGGGTAGATGTTGGAAATTGAGCTCTAAGAATATTTGACATCAATTCTTGAAAATTGAGAGAAAATTTTAGGCATATGGATCTAGAATTCCTAGATTTCTCCTAATTTCACAGAATCTATCCTCACTAAGGGCCTTTGTAAAGATATCAGCTAATTGATTTTCAGTGCAAATATATTCAAGAATTACATTTTTGTTTTGAACATGTTCTCTTATGAAATGATGTCTTATTTCAATATGTTTGGATCTTGAGTGTTGAATTGGATTTTTAGATAGATTTATGGCACTTGTGTTGTCACATCTTATTGGTGTTTCATTAAGTTTGATTTCAAAGTCTTCGAGTTGTTGCTTAATCCACAAGATTTGAGCACAACAACTTCCGGCTGCAATGTATTCGGCCTCAGCCGTAGACAGTGCCACCGAATTTTGTTTCTTGCTAAACCATGAGATTAGGTTAACTCCAAGAAATTGGCAAGTTCCACTTGTGCTTTTTCTATCTAATTTACATCCAGCAAAATCAGCATCTGAAAATCCTAATAAATTGATTTGTGAGTCCTTAGAGTACCATAACCCTAGAGTTTGAGTACCATTTAAGTATCTAAGGATTCTTTTAACAGCATTTAAATGAGATTCTTTAGGATTAGATTGATATCTAGCACATAAACAAATACTAAACATGATATCAGGCCTACTTGCAGTTAGATATAATAATGAGCCAATCATACCTCTATAGTATTTTAAGTCAACACATTTACCTTCATCATCCTTGTCAAGCTTACATGAGGGACTCATTGGTGTGCCAATTGGTTTGCAGTTCTCCATTCCAAATCTTTTGAGTAGTTCCTTGGTGTACTTGCTTTGGGTGATGGAGATTCCCTCTTTTGATTGTTTGATTTGGAGTCCGAGAAAGAAGGTGAGTTCTCCCATCATGCTCATCTCGAACTCCCCCTGCATAAGCTTAGCAAAGTCTTGACAAAGGGATTCATTAGTAGACCCAAAAATTTTGTCATCAACATAAATTTGTATAATTAGCATATCATTTTGATTTCTTTTAATAAATAGGATTGTATCTACATTACCTCTTGAAAAATCATTATTTAGTAGAAATTTGCTTAGCCTTTCATACCATGCTCTAGGTGCTTGTTTTAATCCATATAAAGCTTTATTTAATCTAAAGACATGATTAGAAAAAGCATGATTTTCAAATCCAGGGGGTTGTTCTACATATACTTCTTCAGAGATATATCCATTTAAAAATGCACTTTTAACATCCATTTGAAATAATTTGAATTTCATAAAGCAAGCATATGCAAGTAAAAGTCTAATAGCTTCTAATCTAGCAACAGGTGCAAAGGTTTCATCAAAATCAATTCCTTCTTCTTGATTATATCCCTTAGCAACCAGTCTTGCTTTATTTCTAATTACATTTCCATGCTCATCTAATTTGTTTCTAAAAACCCATTTTGTGCCAATTATTGAATAATCTTTAGGTCTTGTTACTAAGGTCCAAACATTATTTCTTTCAAATTGATTAAGTTCCTCTTGCATAGCATTAATCCAATTATGATCATTTTCAGCTTCTTCAAAAGTTTTAGGTTCAAGATGAGATACAAAAGCACAATGATTAACTACATCTCTAAGTGAAGAACGGGTTTTTACCCCATGCATAGGATCACCAATAATTAACTCCTTAGGATGGTTGTGAACATACCTCCATTCCTTGGGTAGGTTATCTGTACCTTGAGGTTGTTCTTGAATTTCTTCACCTCTCTCATTTTGTTCGTCTTCTTGATCCTTGTCTTTTGGAGTTGCTGAATCTTTCAGAGTGATCTCCTTCATACCTTCTATTAGTGGATCTGCATCATCAATACCCTCATTCTTCCTTGAAGGAAGATCATTAGATTCATCAAAAATAACATGTATGGACTCCTCAACTACTAAAGTTCTTTTGTTGAAAACTCTAAATGCTTTACTAGTGGAGGAGTAACCTAGAAAGATTGCTTCATCTGATTTTGCATCAAATTTACCAAGTTTTTTTTTGCCATTATTTAATACAAAATATCGGCAACCAAAAATATGAAAGTATGCAATATTTGGTTTTCTTCCTTTCTAAAGTTCATAGGAGGTTTTCTTTAAAAATTGTCTAATTAAAGCACGATTTAAAATGTAACATGCTGTGTTAATTGCTTCCGTCCAAAAATATCTTGGAAGGTTGCTTTCACAAAGCATGGTACGGGCCATTTCATCTAAGGTTCTGTTTTTCCTTTCAACTACCCCATTTTGTTGGGGTGTCCTAGGAGCAGAGAAGTTATGGCCTATTCCTTTTTCATCACAAAAATTTTCAAAATCTTGATTTTCAAATTCAGTTCCATGATTACTTCTAATATTTTGAATTGAAAACCCTTTTTCATTAGTGACTTTTCGGTGAAATTTAGTGAAAATCTGAAAAGTTTCATTTTTGTGTGTCAAAAAGAAAATCCAAGTAAAACGAGAGTAATCATCTATTATTACAAATCCATATCATTTTCCTCCTAGACTAGTGGTTCTTGTTGGTCCAAATAAGTCCATATGTAAGAGCTCTAAAGGTCTAGAAGTTGTAACAGTATTTTTGGATTTAAATGAAACTCTAGTTTGTTTACCTAATTGGCATGCATCATAAATTCTATCCTTTTCAAAATTCAGTTTTGGCAAACCAAGAACTAAATCTTTCTTAATTAATTTTGAAAGAGAATGCATGCTAATATGTGCAAGTCTACGATGCCACAGCCAACTAGTTTCATTAACTTTAGCATTCAAGGATACTAGGCATTGTATGTCTAATTTGGCTAAATCATTCAAATCTACCATATAAATATTGCCATGCCTATGTCCTATAAATTTAATGCCATCGTTAATAGGACTAGTCACAATGCAAACAGATGATTCAAAAACTACTTTATACCCTTTATCACAGAATTGACTAATGCTAAGTAAGTTATGCTTTAAACCTTTAACTAATAAAACATTCTCAATGTATTTGGAGGGAGTGATACTAATGTTACCTATCCCGATGATCTTTCCTTTGCCATTATCTCCAAAGGTGACCATCCCTCCATCCTTAGCATCAAGCGTGATGAATTATGATTCATCACCAGTCATGTGTCTCGAGCATCCACTGTCAAGATACCATTTCCTGTTTCCTTCTTGGGATGCTAGACACACCTGTAAGCAAAGGTCAAGTTTCTGTCTTAGGTACCCAAGCTTTCTTGGGTCCTTTTAGGTTAGTCAAGATGGTTCCTTTTGGAACCCATATTTTCTTTGTGTTTGCATATTTGTTAATAAGACATGTGTATGATTTATGTCCTATTCTTCCACATTTGAAACAAGTAATATTTGTAGACTTGTTACTTGAATAATTTACATAAATGTCCTTCAGAAATTTTTGTTTCTTCAGGGGTTTATAGCCAAGTCCAGCCTTATCATATATAGCTTTCTGATTATCAAGGATCATATTTAGTTTGTTTGAACTTAAGGTGAACTTATCTACTATAGGTTTCAGCTTGTTAATTTCATTCTTTAAGTTTTGATTTTCTTGAATCAAGGTGAATTTTTCAATTGAAAGGTTTTCAGCTTGTTTCACTAAGGACTGATTTTCCAATTTCAGTTCTTTGTTTTTCTTCCCTAGTTTCTTTAATTCATCAATTGAATCATAGAATGCTTCATGCAATTCTTCAAAAGTAAATTCACTAGTGGATTCAGAAGTTACCTCATTTTCGTGTGCCATCAGGCACAGGTTGGCTTGTTCTGTTGAGGTTTCCTCGTCGGAGTTTGAGTCATCACTCGCACTCTAAGTTGCCATCATTGCTTTCTTTTTGAACTTTTTGGGACCTTTCTTCAGTTGTGGACATTCGGATCTGAAATGTCCCGGCTTCTTGCACTCGTAGCATATAAGGGATTGATCTTTCTCTTTTTCTTTGCTTTGTTCCCCTTTTGTGAATTTCTTTCTCATCCCCTGTTTCCTTTTTCTTAGAAACTTCTTAAATTTTTGGGTGATGAGTGCCATCTCTTCATCCTGTTCTTCATCTTCAGTGTCATCCATTTCATAATCAGGCGAAGTTGTGGATTTGAGGGCAATGGTTCTTTTCTTTTTGACTTCATCCTCTTGATGTTGCTTCATGTTAAGTTTATGAGTCATCAAGGATCCAAGAATCTCTTCTAGAGGTAGAGTATTCAAGTCCTTTGCTTCTTGGATGGCAGTCACCTTAGCTTTCCAAGTTCTTGGCAATGACCTGAGAATCTTCCTTACTAGTTCACTGTTAGTATAAGATTTGCCAAGACTCTTCAAACCATTAATTATATCAGTAAAATGAGTAAACATAGCAGTTATGGACTCATCATGTTCTATTTTGAACAATTCATATTTATGCACTAGCATGTTTATTTTAGTCTCTTTTACTTGATTTGTTCCCTCATGAGTTACTTCTAACCTATCCCATATTTCTTTAGCAGATGCACAAGTAGAAATGCGATTAAATTCACTTGCATCTAGTGCACAATAAAGAACATTCATAGCTTTGGCATTTAATTGTGCCAACTTCTTATCAACCTCATCCCATTCTTTTTCGGGTTTGGTTGACTCCTCACCATCTATAATCTTGGTGGGTGTGTGAGGACCGTTCACTATGATACTCCACATATCATAGTCGAGTGCTTGTATGAATATCTTCATCCGAGCTTTCCAATAGGTGTAATTAGACCCATTGAAAAGTCGAGGTCGGTTTGTAGATTGCCCCTCGGCTAGAGAAGTACCGACATGGGTTGCCATAGATCTTTGGCTCTTTGATTGTTAGATCAAAGAAGGGCTAGAGCACCGTGCTCTGATACCACTTGTTGTCCAGCTACGCAACCCAAGAGGGGGGGGTGAATTGGGTTTCTAAAAATTTTAGATTTAATTAATTACTTATGATGAACAAGATGAAGATTTTAATTCAATATTAATAACCTAAAGTAAGAATGCAAGGATATAATAAAGAATAAAGTGAAGCGATAAAGCACACCACAAACACAAGGATTTATAGTGGTTCGGTGCCAACCTTGCACCTACATCCACTCTCCAAGCTCCTACTTGGGAATTTCAATCCACTATACTTGTATTCAACCCGAATACAAAATGTCGGAAACTCCGACACTAGCTATCCCAAGCTAGATCACTTATTTTCCGGGTACAAGTAAACCCAAAATACTCCGATTTCAGGTTCGGATCAACCTTCCCTTGTTTTGGAAATCCTCCAAAAACAAGAACAATTACTTACAAGAGTAAGAAAATTTAGAGCACAAATTAATACAATAACAGCTCCTTAAATGAGCGAATATAACAATGAAAACTTTACTCAAATGAAGAACCCCTTTTTGAATTTTCTCAAAATGGATGAACGCTTGAACGAATGCTTGAGAAGAGGATGATCGTTGATTGAAGATCTCTTGAAAGCTTTGAAGGATCTCTAGATCAAAGTTGAAACAATAGGCGTGACAAATCCTCTCTTTGAAAGCTTTGAAGGATCTCTAGATCAAAGTTGAAACAATAGGCGTGACAAATCCTCTCTTTGAAAGCTCTTGAATCTCTTTCACAATCTCTCGTGTGGATTTTGGATCCTCTTTTCTTTTTCTCAAAAAAAATCATGGATCCTCTCAATGAATTTGATCTCTCGTTTGATCTGCCGATTGATCTGTAATTTTATCTCTCCTTTTTCTTCTGCTTTTTTCTTTCACCATTTGAAACAATTTATAGCAATAGAAGCAAGAGAAAACAATTTAGGCAGATAAAGAGCCGTTAGAGCAATTTTAGGAAGCATAAAAGGCAATTAAAATGGACAAAAAAGTAGTCGTTGCTGACATTTTCCATCGCAGGAGTTGACTCATGAGTCGACTCATGCTTCAGGAGTCGACTCATGAGTCGACTTCTGTTGCAAAGACCAGAGAATGAGTTTCTGGAAATTCTTGGCTCAAATCAGCAGGGGTCGACTCATGAGTCGACTCATGCCTTGTGGGTCGACTCATGAGTCGACTCACAAGTCGTGCCAAGCCAGAAAACTAGCGTGCCAAGGGGAATTTTTGCGTGCCAATCAGCTCATAGTGCCATGAGTTGACTCATGAGTCGACTCATGCACTTCAAACCTTCATAACTTCAAAAATATAAGTCCAAACACAATGAAATTTTCATCAATAGATTACTAATCATTTGTTCTACGAAATGATACTATCAAATTAGGATTTTAGTGAAATTATGATTTTGCCCTTGAAGAGCATAAGGACTTTTTCAATTTAAAATTATTTGTATCCCTTCAATCTGCTTTGTAATCATCAAAATCAATCTAGGAGCAACAAAAGAAAATGTTCCTCACGGGAAATGGGGCTCATGGTGATGACCCCAAGACCTATGATGAGGTGATATTAGATATCGACTCCGAGAAATGGTTAAAGGCAATAAGATCAAAAATTGACTCGATACACTCAAACCAAGTCTGGACCTTGGTAGATCCACCTGAAGGTATTGTACCTATTGGGTGTAAATGAATCTTCAAGAGAAAGATAGGTGCAGATGAGAATGTAGAGATATTCAAGGCTAGGCTCGTAGCGAAAGGTTATAGTCAGCGCGAAAGCATTGACTATCAGGATACCTTCTCGCCCGTAGCCATGCTAAAATCCATCCGCACATTACTTGCTGTTGTAGCCTATTTCGATTATGAAATATGATAGATGGATGTAAAAATGGTGTTCTTAAATGGACATCTTGAGGAAGATATCTATATGGAACAGCCGCTTGGTTTCACATCCAGTGATAATGATCACAAGATCTGCAAGCTGTAAAGGTCCATTTATGGACTTAACCAAGCATTTCAGAGTTGGAATACTCGTTTCAATGATGTGATCAAAATATTTGGTTTCATCAAGAATGAGGAGGAACCATGTATGTTCAAAAAGATCAGTGGGAGTGCAGTTGTCATCCTCGTATTGTACGTAGATGACATCCTCCTAATTGGGAATGACATTCTCATGTTGACCACAGTCAAAGTATGGTTGTCTAAGGAGTTCTCTATGAAAGATCTAGGAGAGGCATCCTTTATACTAGGTATTAAGGTCTATAGAGATAGACCAAATAGGATGCTGGGACTTTTACAAAAGATATACATAGAGGAGATGCTAAAAAGGTTTAGCATGGAAAACTCCAAAAGAGGTTTATTGCCTTTTAGACAAGGCATTCATCTCTCCAAGAAGATGTGCCCTAGCACACCTGAGGAGATTGAATGCATGAGCAAGATCCCTTATGCTCTGGCAATAGGGAGTCTCATGTATGCCATACTATGTACACGACCTGATATAGCCCATGCTGTGAGTGTCACAAGCAGATATCAGTCGAATCCAGATGAAGAGCACTGAACTTCTGTGAAATGTATCCTTAAGTACTTGAGAAGGACTAAAGATATGTTTCTAGTCTTTGGGAATGGAGAACTCCAGATTCAGGGATATACAGACTCAGACTTTATATCTGATATAGATAATCGAAAGTCGACATCTGAAAGTCTGTTCATTTGCAATGATGGTGTAGTTAGCTGGAAGAGTTTCAAGCAGATGGTGATTGTTGATTCCACCATGGAGGTAGAGTACATTGCTGCATCGAAAGCTGTGAAGGAGGCATTCTGGTACAAGAAGTTTGCCACAGAGCTTGGAGTGATGTCATCAGATGCCATACCTCTTTACTATGACAATAATGGTGCCATAGCCCTAGCTAAGGATCCAAGGTCTCACCAGAAGTCCAAGAACATCGAGCGGCGATTCCATCTAATCCGTGATTACCTCGAAAAGGATTATGTCGAGGTTATGAGAGTCCACTCCACAGACAATGTGGCAGACCCGCTGACTAAGTCATTGGACCAGCAAAAAATCAAAGCCCACCTTGAGAAGATGTAACTTAGATATGGAGCCAATTGGCATTAGGTCAAGTGGGAGTTTGTTAGATGTGTGCCCTAGATGCCAGATCGACTGACACATTCCTGTACAGATCTAAAGGCAAATTTATAATTTTGACTATAAATAAATAAAAAGGTTATTCTTCTATCACATTGTGTACATTGTGTCTGTGATACATCCTTTGACTTAGTAGGAATGTAAATTCATATTTTCAAGAGTTGAAAATTTAAGGCATGAATTTAAATAACTAACTCATAAACAGCTCCTGACCATAGGATCATCACGAGGATGGTGATCGATCCGAAAGGTTGGTGTACGATCGCTTCTTTAGGATAGATGTGTCTTGAGTCTATGATGTGGAGACACCAGAGTGAGAGTATAGATATTCATTGAGAATGAGAGTACTGAGCATGATCACTTCGAGCAGTCATAAGGAAGTCTACCTTCTCGTCAATGACTAGCTCGATGCTGCAGTTGTGTATCTAGTTCTTTGACATGAGGTGCATCGACAGTTCACCTTGAGTGTGTTATAGTTTGACTACACCATAACTCAGTCTCCTAGCCATTCGAAATCCTGAGGTGTATGTTGGCTGTAGCATATTTATTGTAGGAACTAGGTCACACCAAGATGGGATCTATCAATCTCGGTAGATGAGAGGAGTAGTCCTATGATAATTGAAAGATCGAGTCCTTAATACTATGGCCATGGCAGAGTGAAATAATAAAAAAAAGTTTTTCATTAAGGTTTCACATTGGACTCGGATCGATCGATTAACTCATATGACTGATGTTGGGTTTGACGAGTTCACCTTAACCCTAATTCAGTCGAGACTCATGATAGAGGAACTCAATCACACAAGTAGTTGCATTGAGAGGTTCGTCTTTAGATCTGATGGGTTGCCACCACAAACTGCTAGGTATCACTGGTGGATTTTGGAAGCAATTAGAATGATATTGATGATCGATCATTCTAATTGTCTGAATCAGAAGAGTTCTGGTCCATCAAAAGGAGTTTCGATGATGTCGATGATGAGATCATGACATGTCTCATTAACATACAGAATTGAACCTAACTGGGTCACACAAACAAGAGTTAGGATCTGGATGTCATCAATTGGGCTAACCCAATTGATTTGGATATGATCCAATTAGGTTCAAGGAAATCGTGCTAGCACACGATTGAGCCTAACTTTCTCCTCGTGTAATCTTTTCTGTCTCTACTGAGCCAAATATGATTTGACTCATCCAGAGAACCTTAGGAAGGTTTCTCTCAATCTAAATGAAGCTTGTCTAGCTCAAAAAAAGTTTATCTTAATTTATGAGATGAATTTAAGACAACACCTGTTAATTCCTAGCACCTGTCAATTTTATTTTAGGACATCTGTCAAAAATTGACATATGGGTCTTAAACTGAAGAGGGCTCATTAGAAGATTTTTGTGGAGTATCCACAAGCCAAGCCACATCAAATTGGACACATAATCAGATTATGGTGTGAGCCCAATTGGATTAAAGTGGGTGCCCCAAGTGGATAAGGATTGGATAGTCTTGATCAATTTAAACTCTTGGGTGCCACCTCTAGTTGTGCTTATCCAATGTTGGTGCCATCTTTTGGAGATAAGGTAGGGTTCTTATCTAATATGATTAGATGACATCACTCCACCAATCAAAATTTTTTCAAAATTTATTAAAATTTTTTGATTGGTTGAATGATGTGGCACTGCACAGTATATAGGGTCTATATAAACCCTGCTGTGCCTAGGGTTTTGAGGTAGAAGTTGTTTTATGCACAAAACCCAATATCTACCACCTCCTTCTTTCTTCTCCATATCCTTCATGCTCTCCTTCCTCCCCTCTTCACTTCCAAAGAGTTGGACATCCATCTGGCAAAGATCCAAGGTGTGGTGATGCCTGGAACAGAAGCCTGCAGGACTTCTTCGACAGGTTGCTGCTCCAACTTCAAGAAGATTTTTGAAGATCTTTCTAATCAGATTTAGATCTGACTTTTGGAGCATAGATTCATGAGGAGAAGATGTTCTAGATTCTGCTCAAGTGGATACTGGTAGAGGCCAGGCGCTTGCGTGGCTACATCAGAACCTCAGGCTGTGCAGAGATCATCTACAGGGTAATCAGATTACCCTTGAGGTATTACTTGTTTCCTCATCCTTTTACATTTATTTTAGATTTAATATCAGATATGAAGATTAGATCTAGAGATTTAGATCTAAAATATATGTAGGATATTTTTTTTTTAAATTATTCCATCCCAGATTTGATGAAATCTGGAAGATCCTATGAAGAAAAGTGGTTTTCCTCCTTCACACCTGCCATACCAACATGTCCGACTACTGAACAGAGAGTGTCTCTAGAAAAGTGGAGGGATGATGATAATAAAGCTAGGTACTGCATATTGGGTGCCATGTCTGATGACTTGCAGTGCCAGCATGAGAACATTATGACTACCCACCAAATGTTGGCTCACCTACAAGAGTTGCTTGGTGAACAAAGTCGTGCAACCAAGTATCAAGTCTACTAAAGATTTTTTAAGGCTAAAATATGTGATGGGCAGTCAATCCAAGATCATTGTTTGTCAATAATCAAGGATATTGAGGAGCTTGAGAAGCTCAGTGTCATCTTAAACAGGGATTTTCAGATTGATATGATCCTTCAATCCTTGTCTGATGCATATGGTAAGTTCATCATGAACTTCCATATGTATAAGATACAGTGTACCTTGGCTGAGTTAATAAACATGTTGGTTATGGCTGAGCTTTCTTTGAAAGGTTTAAAAGGCTCAGTCCTTACTGTGGAGCGGACTTCTTCCAAGAGAAAGTCTTTTGGAAAGAAGAAGAAGTCTGCGAAGAAGCAGAAGGTCGATGGGAAGAAGAAGAAGATGAAACCGAAGAAGAAGGATGCTGGAAAGGAAAAATATTTCCACTGTAATTCAGACAGCCATTGAAAGCAGAACTATCCTCAATACCTGGCCACCCTGAAGAACAAGAAGGATGGTCCTTCTGGAGGTATGCTCGTTATAGAATCTAATCTTATGATTTTCTCTGCATCCAGTTGGGTACTTGACTCTGATTCTAGTGCTTATTTGTGCACTTCTATGCAGGGTCTTGAGGAGAGCAGGAAGCTGAGGGATGGGGATATGATCCTATGTGTTAAAAATGGAGCAAAAGTTGCTGCTATGGCCGTGAGAACCTACCCTCTACGATTACCGTTAGGATTAGATTTAGTTCTTAGAGATTGTTATTATGTGCCTGCAGCAAGTAGGAATTTGATTTCTATTTCATGTTTAGCACAAGAAGGCTATGTGATTAGCTTTCATAAGAACCATTGTAACATATTTTATAAAAATAATAAAGTTACAAATAGTTTTCTTATTAATGGTCTCTATCAGCTACATATTGATGCATCTGTATTTCATATCGAGCAAAATGTGAATGCCATGAGAATTAAAAAGCCTAGAGATAGTCTAAATGATAGGTATCTGTGGCACCTAAGGCTAGGTCATATAGCGGAAGATAGGGTTAACAAATTAAAAAAATCTGGGCTATTGAGTCCGTTGACTTTCGAGTCATATCCAGTTTGTGAATCATACCTTCAAGGCAAAATGATCAAGCTCCCTTTTACAGGAATGGGGAAAGGGCCATAGACCTACTTGCCCTAGTATATACGGATGTATGCGGCCCATTTGATGTGCCAGCTAGAGGCAACTATGTCTACTTCATTACCTTCATCGATGATATGTCTAGGTATGGGTATGTGTTTCTAATGAAATACAAGTCTGAAGCCTTTGAAAAGTTCAAAGAATTCAGACATGAGGTAGAAAAACAAACAAGAAAGCTTATTAAGGTTCTTCGATCAGATCGAGGAGGTGAATACCTTAGTCGGGAGTTTCTAGACTATCTTAAGGATAATGGCATAGTCTCTCAATGGACTCCACCTGAAACGCCATAACTCAACGGGGTTTCAAAATGAAGAAATCGGACCCTATTAGATATGGTCCGTTCCATGATGAGCTTCACGAACCTCCCCGAGTTTCTTTGGGGATACTGTCTCATGACAGTAATATATGTATTGAATAAGGTTTCCTCTAAAATCATTTCTACCACACCGTATGAGATATGACATGGTAAGAAGCCAAGTCTGAGTCATCTCAGAATTTGGGGTTGTCCGGCTCATGTCAAGAGACAGCAGGCGGACAAGTTAGAGTTCAGGTTTTTTAGAGCTCGATTCATAGGATATCCTAAAGAGTCATTAGGATACTATTTCTATATTTCAAAAGATTACAATGTGATTATGAATCGACATGTTATTTTTTTTAAAAAATAGTTTATTCAAGATGGTGGCATCGGAAGAATAATTAAGCTCAAGGAGAATGTCTCCTAAGAGCAACGAGCTAAGGAACCTGAGGAACCAAATCAATTAGAACCAGTCCTAACACAACCTCTTCCACCTCATAGATCGACTAGGGCTTTCTGTCCTCCTGAAAGGTACTTAGGTACTATACAAGAGAAAGTAGAGAAAATGTTCCTCATGAAAAATGGGACTCATGGTGATGACCTCAAGACCTATGATGAGGCGATATCATATATCGACTCCGAGAAATAGTTAAAGGTAATGAAATCAGAAATTGACTCGATGCACTCAAACCAAGTCTGGACCTTGGTAGATCCATCTGAAGGTATTGTACCTATTAGGTGTAAATGGATCTTCAAGAGAAAGATAGGTACAGATGGAAATGTGGAGACATTCAAGGCTAGGCTCGTAATGAAAGGTTATAGTTAGTGCGAAGGTATTGACTATCAGGATACCTTTTCGCCCATAGCCATGCTAAAATCCATCCGCATATTGCTTGCTATTGCAGCCTATTTTGATTATGAAATATGGTAGATGGACGTGAAAACAACGTTCTTAAATGGATATCTTGAGGAAGATATCTATATGGAACAGCCACTTGGTTTCACATCCAGTGATGATGATTACAAGATCTGCAAGCTGCAAAGGTCCATTTATGGACTTAAGCAAATATCTCAAAGTTGGAATACTCATTTCAATGATGTGATCAAAATATTTGGTTTCATCAAGAATGAGGAGGAACCATGTGTGTTCAAGAAGGTCAGTGAGAGCGCAGTTGTCTTTCTCGTACTGTACGTAGATGATATTCTTCTAATTGAAAATGATATTTTCATGTTGACCTCAGTCAAAATATGGTTGTCTAAGGAGTTCTCTATGAAAGATCTAGGAGAGGCATCCTTTATATTGGGTATTAAGGTCAATAGAGATAGACCAAATAGGATGCTGGGACTTTCACAGAAGATGTACATAGAGAAGGTACTGAAAAGGTTTAGCATGAAAAAATCCAAAAGAGGTTTAGTACCTTTTAGACATGGCATTCATCTCTCCAAGAAGATGTGCCCTAGCACACCTGAGGAGACGAACGCATGAGCAAGATCCCTTATGCTTCGGCAATAGGAAGCCTCATGTATGCCATGCTATGTACACGACCTGATATAGCCCATGCTGTGAGTGTGACAAGCACATATCAGTCAAATCTAGGCGAAGAGCACTGGACTTCTATGAAATGTATCCTTAAGTACTTGAGAAGGACTAAAGATATGTTTCTAGTCTTTGAGAATGGAGAACTCCAGGTTCAGGGATTTACAGACTCAGACTTTATATCTGATATAGATGATCGAAAGTCGATATCTGGGAGTCTGTTCATTTGTAATGGTGGTGCAGTTAGCTGGAAGAGTTTTAAGCAGATGGTGATTACTGATTCCACCTTGGAGGCAGAGTATATTGCTGCATCGGAAGCTGCGAAGGAGGCATTCTGATATAAGAAGTTTGCCGCAGAACTTGGAGTGATGTCATCGGATGCCATCCCTCTTTACTGCGATAATAATGGTGCCATAGCCCTAGCTAAGGAGCCAAGTTCTCACCAGAAGTCCAAGCATATCGAGTGGCTATTTTATCTGATCTGTGATTACCTCAAAAAAGGTTATGTCGAGGTTAAGAGTGTCGACTCCACAGACAATGTGACAGACCCACTGATAAAATCATTAGGCTAGCAAAAAATCAAAGCCCACCATGAGAAGATGGGACTTAGATATGTAGCCAATTGGCATTAGATCAAGTGGGTGTTTGTTAGATGTATGCCCTAGATGCTAGATTGGCTGACACATTTCTGTACAAATCTAAGGACAAATTTATAATTTTGACTATAAATAAATAAAAGGGTTATTCTACTATCACATTGTGTACATTACGTCTGTGATACATCCTTTGAGTTAGTAAGAATATTAATTCATATTTTCAAGAGTTGAAAATTTAAGGTATGAATTTACATAACTAACTCATAAATAGCTCCTGACCATAGGATCATCACGAGGATGGTGATCGATCCAGAAGGTTGGTGTACGATAGCTTTCTTAGGATAGATGTATCTTGAGTCTACGATGTGGAGACACCGAAGCAAGAGTACAGATATTCATTGAGAATGAGAGTACTGAGCGTGACCACCTCGAGCAGTCATAAGGAAGTCTACC
Organism: Elaeis guineensis; assembly: GCF_000442705.2. Lineage (NCBI taxonomy): Eukaryota > Viridiplantae > Streptophyta > Magnoliopsida > Arecales > Arecaceae > Elaeis > Elaeis guineensis. The sequence goes on along the minus strand of NC_026007.2, from coordinate 20,973,869 downwards.
TTCTCATCGATGACTAGCTCGATGCTGCAGTTGTGTGTCTAGTTCTTTGACCTGAGGTACATCGATAGTTCATCTTGAGTGTGTTATAGTTTGACTACACCATAACTCGATCTCCTAGCCATTCAAAATTTTGAGGTGTATGTTGGCTGTAGCATATTCATTGTAAAAACTAGATCGCACCAAGATGGGATCTATCAACCTCGGTAGAGGAGAGGAGTAGTCCTATGATGATCGAAAGATCAAGTCCTTAAACTCATGGCCATGGCAGAGTGAAATAATGGAAAAGAGTTTTTCATTGGAGTTTCACATCGGACTCGGATCAATCTATTAGTTCATGTGACTGATGTTGGGTTTGACGAGTTCACCTTAACCCTAATTCAGTCGGGACTCAAGATAGAGAAATTCAATCACACAAGTAGCTGCACTGAGGGGTTCATCTTTATTTCTGATGGGTTGCCAACATATACTGCTGGGTATCACTGATGGATTTTGGGAGCAATTAGAATGATCTTAATGATTGATCATTCTAATTGTCTGAATCAGAAGAGTTCTGGTCCATCGAAAGGAATTTCGATGATGTCGATGATGAGATCACGACATATCTCATTACCATACGGAAATGAACCTAACTGGGTCACACAAACAAGAGTTAAGGTTTGGATATCATCAATTGAGCTAGTCCAGTTCGATTGATTTGGATTAGATCCAATTAGGTTCAAGGAAATCGTGCTAGCACACGATTGAGCCTAACTTTCTCCTCGTGTAATCTTTTCTATCTCGACTAAGCCAAATGTGATTTGACTCACCCAGAGAATCTTGAGAAGGTTTCTCATAGTCTGACTGGAGTTAATCCAGCTTAGAAAGGGCTTGTCTTAATTCATGAGATGAATTTAAGACAACACCTGCTAATTCCTGTCACTTGCCATTTTCATTTTAGGACATTGGTCAAACGTTAACCCATGGACCTTGGACTGAAGGCCACTTGACAAGAGGTCATTGGAGATTTTTTATGGAGTTTCCACCTATTAAATTGGGCCTCAAAGTGGGTGCCATATTCAGATTGGGCGTGCGCCCCAAGTGGATAAGGATAGAGTCCCATGAGATGAGGACTCTGATCCCTTGATCGACTCAAACTGTTGGGCGCCAATCTCACTGTGTTTATCCAGTGTTGGTGCCAATAGTAGGAGGGATTGTAGGAATTCTTATCTAATATGATCAGATGATATCACTCTATCAATCAAAATTTTTCCAAAATTAATTGGAATTTTTTGATTGGTCGAATGATGTGGCACTGCATGGCACAGCAAAGTCTATTTAAACCCTGTTTGCGCCTAGTGTTTATGGACTTTGCTTAATAACAAGCAAAACCCTGAATCCTCTCTACTTCTCCATGCCCCCTCTACTCCTCTCCCTCCCCTCTTCATATCCAAGAAGTTGGGCATCCATCTGGTGCTTGTCCAAGGCGTGGTGGCTCCTTGATCAGGAGGCTGCAGCAATCTGTTGAGAAACTGCTGCTCCAGCTTTAGAAGCTCTTTTGAAGAACTTTCAGATCAGATCCAGATTTAATTTTTAGAGTAAAGATTTACGAGGAGAAGATAATCCAGATCCTACTTGAGTGGATATCGGTAGAGGCCAGACGACTGCATGGCTATTTTAGAACCTTGGGCATTGCTGCGATCATCTACAGGGTAATCTAGTTACCTTAGAGGTATTTCTCTATTCTTCATGATTTTAGATTTAATTTTAGATTTAATATCAGATAATAAAAATTAGATCTAATAGATCTTAGATCTAAAATAATCATAGGATTTTTTTTTTTGGTAATATTGTGCCCCAGATCTCATTAGATCTGGAAGATCTTACAAGAAAAAAGTCAGTTTTTCCTTTATGTAGGAGATGGAAGTCAAGTTTCAATCTTGGCTTTAGGAGTCGTCGAGCTTGTTTTCAAATCTAATAGTATCATTTTGAGTGATTATCACTATTATCCATCTTTCTTGATGAATATAATCTCTGTTAGCCTTTTGGCCAAAGATGGTTATAGTTTATCAATAAAGAATGATTATTGTGATATCATTATGAATGATGTTACAATAGTGCGAGGATAACTTAAAAGTAGCATCTATGTTTTGTCATAGCCTGTAAGTGTAATGTCCACTCCAAATAAATGTCCAAAGTTAGATAATATTACAAATGCTTACCTTTCGCATTACAAGCTCGGTCACATTAACAAGAGCAGGATAAACAGGTTAGCACAAAAGGGTATCCTCAATATCAATGATTGTGAATCATTGCTGACCTGTGAGTCTTATCTTCTTGAAAAAATGATCAAGTCACTTTTTACTAGAAAAGATGAATGAGCTAGTGAAGTTCTAGGTCTAATACATAGTGATGTAGGTGGACCTATGAACATTAGTGCCAGAGGAGGGTATAGCTATTTCATTATATTCACAGATGACCTATCTAGGCATAGGTATGTCTACTTGATGAAATACAAATCTAAATTATTTAAAATATTCAAATGATTCCATAATGAAGTAGAGAAATAAATTGAAAAAAATATTAAAACTTTTCGATCTGATCGAGAGGGTGAATATCTTTCTTTTGAATTTTTGATATATCTTGGAGAGAATGAGATTCTCTCATAATGGACTCCTCCAGGGACTGTTTCAAAAAAGAAGAATCGAACCTTGTTGGATATGGTTCGATCCAAGATGGGGTTTGCAAGTCTGCTGATCTCCTTTTAGAGATATGCACTTGATAATGTTTCGAGCAAGTCAGTTATCTTGAGGTCTGGGAGTGTCCAGCTTATGTCAAATGATTACAAATCGACAAGCTCGGACCTAAGTCCAATAAGTGTAATTTTGTAGGATATCCCAAGAAAATAAGGAGATATTACTTTTACCTCCTTGTTGAACAAAAGATATTTATCAGCAGTAAGGTATATTTTTTGAAAAAGGAGGTCCTTAGTGAAGGAATAAGTACCTTTAAAGTCAAGCTTGATGAAGTTCGACAGGTAGAAGAACCGACACCAGTGACTGAATTTGAATTGGATTTGATTAGATCAAACTCAAAGCCCAATATAAAATCATTCTTAAGGTGATCTGGTAGAGTACCGCAAAAGTCAGATAGATACTTAGGTTTCTTGGTCCGAGATGGGGATCCTGTTGAGCTCGATGAGAACAACGAGGATCCAATTACTTACATGGATGCAATGCAGAGGTCTGACTTTGAGAAATGACTAAAAGTCATGAAATCCAAAGTGGAGTCCATGAAGATCAATGATGTATGGACATTAGTTGATCCACTTGAAGGGGTAAAACCCATAAGGTGTAAATGGATCTTCAAAAGAAAAAGGAGCACATACGGAAAGGTGGAGACCTATAAAGCTCATCTAAGGGGTATCATCAGTGTTATGGTATTGACTATGATGAGATATTTTCTCTTATGTCAATGCTCAAGTCCATTTGGATTATGCTTGAGATAGCAGCATACCTGGACTATGAAGTCTGGTAAATGGATGTGATGATAGCTTTCCTAAATAGAGAGCTGAGTGAAGAGGTGTATATAATACAACCTAAAGGGTTCACATCTACGGATGAGTCCAAGGTATGCAAGCTTCAGAGATTCATTTATAGATTGAAGCAAGCATCTCAGAGTTGGAATATATGTTTTGATAAGGTAATCAGAACGTATGGCTTCATTAAGAATAGAGAAGAACCCTGCACATATAAGTGGGCTAATGGTTCAGAAATTATATTTCTTATTTTGTATGTGGATGATATTCTCTTAATCGAGAATGATATCCCTGCATTATTAGGAATAAAAGTATGGCTATCATCACAGTTCTTTATGGATGATCTGAGAAAAGCAGTCTACATCCTAGGGATGAAGATCTATAGGGATAGATCTAAAAGGTTACTTTGGCTCTCCCAATCTACATACATAGATACCATGCTGAAATGGTTTAGCATGGAGAATTTCAAAAAAGCTATCTTCCGATAGGCCATAAAATTTTTCTCTCAAAGAAGGATTATCCGACAACCCCTCAAGAGAGAGAGAGTATATGAGTAGAATCTTATATGCCCTGATTGTCGATTCTATAATGTACGCCATGACATGTACAAGACCGGATGTGGCATACTCACTAGGAGTAGTGAGTAGATACTAATCAGATCTGGGTGAGAACCATTGGAAGGTTGCAAAAATCATCCTTACGTATTTGAGAAATACTAAGGACCAGTGGCTCGTTTATGAAAAATCTAATTTGAAACTCGTGGGATACATTGATTCTAATTTTCAATCAGATTATGATGATAGCAAGAGCATATTAGGATACATCTTTATCCTAAATAGTGAACTATCTACTGAAAAGTTTCAAGCAGCACACTGTGGCTGACTTAGTATTCGAAGCGGAGTATATCACAGCATCTGATGCTGTAAAGAAAGCTATATGGCTAAAAAAGTTCATCACCAAGCTTAGAGTGGCACCCTCCATCGATGGTCTAGTTTGCTTTATTACGACAGTACTGGAGCCATAGCTCAAGCAAAGGAGCCGAAGGTATATCAACAGATGAAGCATATTCTGTGTCGCTATCATCTTGTCTGAAAGATCATGGATCAAGGTAACATCGACCATCAAAAGATTGATGAAAAGAAGAACTTAGCTGACCCATTCAGTAAAGCCCTTGCGGTAAAAGAGTTTGAAGATCACAAAATAAAGATGAGTATACGATACTGTACCGATTGACTTTAGTACAAGTGAGAGTTGTTGAAAAATATATCTCAAAATCAATTATCAGCCTGTTGACGGTTGTGCTAATTGATGCAATTGTATATGAATTAATTAATAAAATATTTATTTAGTAATTTTCATCATAAGCTTGTACATCTTCTATATCAAACTTTTGTATTATGATGAAAGTCCTTGGGACTATTTTAAATTGATAAAAGAAGATTTATCGTTTAGTCCTTAAATGAGTTCGTGACCAAATGATATGCTATTACTAGGACGATAGACATATCAAGTGTAGGTCATTGTGTGCCATATAGATTGATTGTCCTCTTAACCAAGGAGCGTGGAGATACTGGTATGGCATACAGGTGAAACGTAAGAGTATATTTCACTGAACGTGACCAACTCTGGATCACTCTACTGTTAAGAGTTATTCTAAAGGAATATGGGTATAAGAGTCCCTTCGAGCTGAGATCATCATGGAGACTTGCAAGCAACTAATTATGCTTTAGTTCTAGACTACCTGAATTTTTAATTCATGATCGAAAGATATTTTAGCACAGTTAAGTACTTATGAAGTCGGTGTGTGAGTCAAGATAAAATTGACCACTCCAAAGGATTGGAGAGAATGCTTTGTGTTTCAATTTTAGTAAGACCTTAGCTAAGGCAATCCTTATGAGAAGTCACAGGATTTATTAAGTTGAGACACATAATGAACGTATTATTAAGAGTTGACACTTTAAATTCTAAGTCATCCTAGCATCAAGGGTCAAAGGGATGAATTATACGGTAACTGCATCCAAGTAGGTTCTTGAGTGTTGCTCTACGTACATTCGACCTATCCGGATGTCAGATACCATTGCTAGATAGTTACTTCGATTGGTATAGAAATCTATTTCTATGCTACTGACTTAAGTTTGAACCTATGGGGTCACATATATTAGAAATTTCTCTCCAATCAGATGGCTGATCTGAAGAGTCTCACTAGACGGAGACTCTGCTGAAGAGTCCACTAGATGGGGACTTTGGTGAAGAGTCCCACTGAACTGAGACTCTATCATTAATAGAAAATTAGTTAGTGATTAGATCACTAATTAGCTCAATTTAATTGAGCATTAAAGTCTGGATCAAGTTTGATTGAATCGGATTCAATCAGGTCAGGTCTGATTAGGTTATGAGATGACCTAATTGATAAGAGAGAATTGATCCTGATTTGATCGGGTCTATAGCTCAATTAATTTATTGATTTGATCAGATTTAATTAAGATTATGAGAGCCTAATTAGATTAGGTTCATCATATTTTATTTGGATCTAATTGGATTGGGTTTGAAAGAAATCCAATTGATTAAACTCTAGAGTCCCAAATGAATAGGACTCTCTCCCTTGCACCACCCAGAAAGACTCACATCTTTTCTCATTGCACAAAATCAATTTGTTCATGAGAAAATCAAAAGCTAACACCCTTTTTTTCACCCTCTTTGAATTGGATTAGGTTTGTTTTAAGTTGGATTCAAAAGGTTTGAATTTAAACCTAAAACTTTATCCTTATCCTCTCACATGTTGGCACCTTGTGAAGGATCCTGATTTGTGCTCCAAAAAGGAAGAGCTCCCATATGTTTTCCATTCCCAAAATCCTCTGTAGGCCCCTCTTTAAGTCAGATAAGGGTGAGAAAAAGTTAGAGTTTAATTGAAATTCAAAATGGTTTGAATTACAACAAACTTTGGTTCTTATCCTATTTAATCTGATGATGCCGGCAACCATAAAAATGCTTTATTTTTGTGCACCAATCACTCTCTGATTTTTACCATGAGATACCTGGGGGAAAGAGAGGCTGAATATTCTTTTTGGAATGTGAGGCTCGGGGTGGGTTCATACCATTTTGGCATGTGCAAAGGAGGAGATCGATCTCCTCTCGGGTGAGAGACCTAGAACAGTTCTAAGGTTTCTAGGTGAGGAAAAAATCAAAAGAGAAAAAAGTCTTCAACTAATTTTTCTCCACCATCTAGCATCCTCCTTTGATCTATCTTCAACATTGGAAAGGTGTGAGATGATTGAAAAAGGAGATCAAATCAGATCCGCTATTAGAAGCTGACTACATGGGCTAGCACTCCCATAGAGGGCTGATCGGTCCGAGGGCTTGTGTGCACCATCCGTAGAGGTCAGATGCTTGTGTGACTATGAGCGATCAGAGAGGACTTCTAGATCTACATTTTTGATCGTGAAGTTCGACTATCCATGCTCAGGTATTGGGTTCGAAATCCTAATAGTGGTAAATTAGATCTATTATTGAATGTTGATTTTTGATTCACATGCTTGTTATTTTAGATTCAAATTTTTATGCATATAAATTCATGTTATATATCCATTTCTAGAAGTTTTAAAATTAGATCTTATGCAAGTATTTGTAGATTAAATAGTTTAATCTAATATTCTTCTACTATAAAATTTTGAAATGCATGCATAAAACCCCTACGCATCCCAATAATTCGACCTATCCGAATGTCAGATATCATTACTAGATGGTCACTTCGATTAGTATAAGAAGGGGTTCCTATACTACCGGCTTAGTATTCGAATCTATGGAGTCATGCACAAAGTCAAACAATGTAGAAAAAAATTGATCGTGTATTTATGTATTCAATTTGAAAGTATGAGACATGATTGAATATATAGATTTATTTAATTGAGAATTAAGTTATAGATTATATGAAATTAAACATTAACAATGTGTAGCTAGCACTATACATGAGGTGCAGGTTTGATTTCAGAGATAAATTTGATCAAATCTATGATCCAAAAAATTATGAGAGATTAAATTCAAATCTTAATTATTTTAGATCAGATCTAAGTTAATTGGGTTTGATTTTATTGAGGTTAAATTAGGTTAAATATCCAAGTTGAACTTGGACCTAAATCCTAATTAGACTAGGATTAGTAGTCTTTTCGAATTTGGTTCGAATCGGATTCGAATTAGATTCTAATTGAATCCAAATTTGAACCAAATTGAATTTAGTACACTTAGCCATTTTTTTTATGTATTCTCTCATCCATATGGCTAATCAAGATAGAGGAGAGAGCACTAGAAACGGCCCCCTCCCCTTAGACGTGCGGCATGGTGAAGGGTGGTGCATGTTGGTGCCTCTCCTACTTCCATTAGGAAACCTTATGATTTAGAAAGTTTAGATTTGATACAAACTTGGAGGATCCTATTCCTAATCCATGAAGATATTTGATTTGATCTAGGATCTCTTGTCTATTTAAGAATGGATTTGGAGAAGGAGAAAATCAATCAAGGCGTGAGCAAGGGCTTGGGTGTGGAGACTTCCTCCCTTGGGCGTCCCCTCTTCTCCTAAGCATCTCTCTCCTCTTGGCATCCTCCTTCCCTTTGTGGTATGGCATGTGAGCTCCTTACTATGCTTTGAGATTTGATCTTAAAGCCATGCTCTCCTTCCTTCCTGAAGAGATCTTCATCCCTCCTTCCTACATTGGTTGGCGTGCGAGCGAAGTAGAGGGTCGGGACATTCGGATCTCGTGAAGCTACTCGATTCAGAAATCAATCAACCTTGATTAAATATTTCACTATGAATCAAGATAATATTTTATAAATATTATAAAAATTATAATTGCTAATCTATTTAATTTTTTTTATAGCATTCGATGCAATCGGACAAATTTTTCTTCAATTGGTATCAAAGCCAAGCCGTATGTCATGATCGCATAGTCTAATTTTTAGATTTTTTAAATTTTTTGATCTAATTTTGAATCAAAATTTTTAATATAATTAAACCTTATTTTTATTTGATATTCTCTATATTTTTTTGATCTGGTTTTGATTAGATTATCAGATCGAAATCAGCCCCTGAAAATGATCTGTTAAAAATCTTTTTTAGCAGAATTTTTTGTGTAGATTTTTATTCTGATTTAAAATCTAATTATATATTGTTTAATGTTGGGTTCTAATCATGCAGTAGAAAGTAACTTTTAAATTTTTTTAAAACACTCAAATCAATAGCTTTATCAAATAAAACTATCGAGCCGAACCCAAAATGCTAGAATCACCTTGCCGAACGTGATCAAAGCAAATTCAAGCATACAAAGAGGTACTTTAACTAAAATAAAAAAGTGGAATATTGGTGTTCTCTACAAGACCCCAAGGTAGAAGTCCTCCAATAGTGATCCACACGAAAGTTGGCCAAGGTCCTTTCCAATCAGTGGGCAGCCATAGCCTTGTCTTCTCAAGAACACTATCGGCTTCAAACTTGCATCATAATCGCACCAAAGTCTAGTTGCTTTTGATCTTGCCACCAAAAAGACATCAAGAAGATACTCTTCAGATATCATATAATATAGTATTTAATTTTTAGCTCCAACATATGAAAAAATCAAATCCTAGGGTACTCGAGCAACACCTGTTGAAAATCTCACCACCCTTGTAGCAACTTTTGCCACTCAAATTTCTCTCTTTTTTTTCCTTAAAATTTTTTTAGATTTTTTTTTATGTTTTCTATATCCCTTCTCTCTAGCTCATTCAAAAATCTCAAACAGAAGCCATCTGGGGCATCTCCTATAAATAGGGGACCAGGGGATGTTACATGGGATGAAGGGGCACCAACTTTTGGCACTCCAACTTCCCACATGCCAAATAAATTCATTGAGTAAATTTTTGATGATTTAGTGCTTGGAGCAAAAGGATTCTTCCTTCTCTACATGCCATAAAAATTTTATTAATTTTTGGAATCAAAACATAGGAATTTTTATTTATCTTCTAAGGCAATGCGTTTAATAAAGAGCCTTCTTTAAGAAGGATGCTTTATTTCTCATGCTGATTTGAGGTGGGCGGAAATTATATTTTTGTGTGGCTTTTGATGAATGTGGAGGAGTCTCTCTCTACTTAAAATTAGTCTAAGTTGGATAAGGATCCAATCCAAATTGATCCAATCCCATTAGGTCAAAGCCAACTGGTTTAGGTTAGCTCAAATACTTTGAACCAAACCAATTTGGGAACTTGGATTAATACAATATGCTAGCATATCAAATTAACCCATAAAATTTATATTAAACTCTAATTAAATTAGATCAAGATTAAATTCTAAAGTGTGTGACCCATTGAATTTCAAATCTAGCCAGTAGTAGATCCAAACTTTTGATGTAACCCTAATCCGATGAGATTAGGTCACCCATGTTGGGAATAGTATCTCAAAGCCAATCATCAGTCTGTTAACAGTTGTGCTCTTTTCTGTATTAGTATATGAATTATAAATAAATAAAAATTATTTTGATATTTTTCATCATAAATTATTTCATCTTCTAATGAACTCCTGTGTTGTGGTGAAGTCCTTAAGACTATTTAGACTCGACAAAGGAGGATTTGTCGTTTAGTCCTTAAATCTGTTCGCGACTAAATGATACGTTGCTACAAAAGACAATAATATTTATCAAGCATAGATCATTGTGTGCCATATAGGTTGGTTGTCCTCTTAACCAAGGAGTGTGAAGACACTGGTATGGCATACAGGTGAGATGTAAGGATACATCTGCACTGAATGTGACCGACTCCGGAGCTTTTTCTGCTGTCAAGATTTGCTCCGATGGGATATGGGTATGATTCTCCCTCCGACCTAAGACTGCCATAGTGACTTACAAGCAACTCACTGCACTAAGGCACTGGACTACCCGAATTTCTAATTCAGTGATGGAAGGCTGCTGGGTGTAGTCAAGTACTTGACTTGTCGGTGCGTGTGTCAAGATGAGATTGACCACTCCAGTTCAGGAGCTATGTACAGTCATATTTCAATTTAGCAAAATCTTGGCTAGGGTAGTCCTAGTAAGGAGTCACAGGACTATTTGAGTTGAGCATGATTCGGATGATCTAATCAGGGTTGACAGTTTAACCCTGAGTCGTCCTATATACAGAGGTCAAAATGGATGAATTATACAGTAACCATATTCGCGTAGGTTCTGAATGTTGTGATTGTAACTATTTGACCTATCCAGATATTGGGTACCATTACTAGATGGTCACTTTGATTAGTACAGGAATTGGTTCCTGTGCTACTGGTTTAGGTTCGACCCTATGGGGTCACACACATTAGAGGTTCCTATCTGATCTGATGGCTGGTGAAGAGTCCCACTGGACTGGGACTCTTTGACCAAGAGTCTTAATGCATGAAGACTCTGAGTCCTACATGTCTAGGACTCTATGATCGAGAATCAGGATTCTCTGATCATGAGTTCCATACATTTTGGGTACCGGGGTCAAGAGTCCCACTTGTTGGGACTCTTCGATCAGGGTTTTATATTGATGGACTTTGATGCCCGATTGCTTATCGAATTTAGACTCAGTATTTATAAGAAATTTAATTAGTAATTTGATCACTAATTAACTCAATTTGATTAAGTAATTATTTTTGGTTCAAGTCCAATTGAATTGGATTCAGTTGGGTTTGACCCGATTAGGTTAAGAGTTGACCTAATCGCCAAGGTGGTTTGGTCCCTGATCTGATCAAGGGTTGGGCTTAGTCAATTCTTGATTTGATTAAGATTTTATTGAGCCTAATTAAGCCTAATTGTGATGGGTTTAATTTAGTCTAATTGTACCTAATCTATTTTAATAAGGTTGGTTCGATTAGATTTGAAACCACCTTGACTTATCTCCCTGTGCCACCTCACCTCACCTGCACCTATTTGAATTCATGAGAAACAAGTTCTCATGAATTTTCTCTCATGCAAAAGCCTTCCTATGCCCTCCCTTGTGTGTCACTTGTGTGGATAATGATAAGGTTGGTTGGCCATTCAAATTCAAATAATGTTTGAATTTTAATGGGCAACTAATCCATGCGCCACCTTATCCTTTTATGCGCCCCATTCTCTACACGAGAAAAAGTTTCTCGTGTAAATTCTCTACGCATAAAGAACCCACACCCCTTCTCTTCTCACACCTTGAGTGGATAAGGATAGGTTGGTTGGCATTTGAATTCAAATTCGATTTGAATTCAAGTGAGCAACCACCTAGTTTTATCCTCTCACGTGGTGAAAATGCTGAAAAGATGCGGTCTTGCACCATTTTAAAATGAGAGAGAAAGTGGAGCATGTGTAGATCTGATCCTAGGGAGAAAGGGTGGCATGAGAAAGGCTCTATGCATGAGAAAAGAAAAGAAAAGAAGAGAAAAGAAAAGAAACAGAAAGGGCGCAAGGTTTTTCTGAGAGTACCCTAGGATTTCTGCCTATGGTTCGGGAAGTGAGAAGGTGAGCTATGAGTGTCGTGAGCCCACCAAACTTCAGGGAGAGCTTCATCAATCTCTCAAGTATCTCTGCTGATGATCTGGAGCATCTGAGGAATCAACAGAAATCGATCAAAGGAGTTCGATCAGCATCGGCTATCGAAAAGATTCTGCAACGAACTAGCATTCGTGAGGAGCCGATCAGATTGAGAGCTTCATGTGGATGATCCATGGAGGTCAGACATACTGTGTGGCTGTATTGCGATGATCAAACCATCCCGACAATGATCAGACTGCGGCGATCGACACCTGCATGAAGGTAATGTGTTCTGAACACATAACGGTAAAATATTTACTTTAGAATTTAAAATTTTAAATTTAAATACATGCTATATATATCATATTTAGATCCTTGTGTAAGATTAATATATGTTAATTAATTAGATTAATATAATAATTTTTACTATAAAATTATAATTTTGAAAAAGTTTTAAAATTATCGTTGTACCCCTGCACTCAAATTTTTCACAAATGATATCACAGCAGGTTCTAAAATATAATATATATTTTCATGCATAGATAAAGTAGTAATCTAAAATTTTAAATTTGAAATTTGAATTTAAAATTTAAAATTCAAAATTTAAAATTTGAATTTTAAAATTTGAAATTCAAAATTCAAAATTCAAAAATTTGAAATTCAAAATTTGAAATTTGAAATTTGAAATTTATTTAAAATTTCAAATTTAAAATTCAAAATTTAAAATTCAAAATTTAAAATTCAAAAATTGAAAATTTGAAATTTGAAATTTGTTTGAAATTTGAAATTCAAAATTTAAAATTTAAAATTTGAAATTTAAAATTTAAATTTCAAAATTGGTATATTTAGATATACTTGATCCAAGTAGTAAGTAGTCTAATTGGGTTGGTTGCCATGGTCATCCGATCATAGGAGAAAAGTAGGGTTTAAAGGCCCTCTTCTCCCATTTGATGGGGTTCTCCTATGGCGGTAGGGGTACCGAGCGATTATATCTCATGCAGACGAAGCAGCGAAAGAACTTAATTGTAAAGGTTCAATTATAAAATTTATCATGAATGTGTTAGATTAGAGCTAAAAGAATATTCATGATTTATTTTGATTGAGTTATTTTTTGTTATGTAATTAGCAATAGGATTGCTGTTTATGAAATGTGCTGATCCGTTTGTGGAATGAGTCAACACATTTGGTGAACAGAAAATAAAATCTTTCAAATTTAAAAATTATTTTCAAAATATCAAACCCTGACCCATCAGCCCTAATACTTAAATAAAAGAATTAAGTGTTGTCTAGTTGGTCTAGAATTGTGAATTAAGACCTAAGATAATTTCATAAATTTGTGGGTCAATGGGTTAGATGGATTAGGTCTATAATTGTGTTAGACCTAAGGTTAGCTTAAAGAAATGGACTAAATTAGAGTAATTGGTCAAATCTAATCAAAAGTTGAATTAGATTAGGTCAAGGATACTCTAGACTCAACTCCAATAGTTGTAGTTGAATGGGTCCATATCTTTAACTTGACCAAGATGTACTTAATTCATGGCTACGTGGTGGAACCCTATTTACTAAGTTGATCAAATTAAAACTAATGAACCAGTTGGTATCTAAGGTAAGTTCGGCAGTCTGACCGGTGGTTTTTAACTGGGAGCTACTCGCATTGATTTGATCTCTGACGAGTTAATGGCATATCCCTTCCACTGATCTCACTTACCTGGCCAACCTGGTGAGTTAGGTTTTGATTAGATCACTTGGTGATTAGGGCTCAAGCATGTCATTAGGTAAATCAATGTGACTGATTTATGTGCTCCTAATACCAGCTTTAATTAATTCTGTTTTAATCTGACTTGGTGAAGTCAATGGGAGGATTGAAATTGGCTGGTCAATTTCTTCTCTTCTATCCTTTAATAAAATCTTCAAAAATTATTAGGTCCCTAAAAATAATTAAGTTATAGTGATAACTAAGTCATAGCCTCCCATTAAGTGAGTGATAATGAGTCCATTAGTTTAATAATCACTGGAGGCCCAAAGGCCTAGTGCTTATTGACTAATGGAATTATCATTCATAATATGATAATTTGGTTGAGTCTTTCTGATGGTGGTCAGGTTGGCTGGCCAAAGTCGGGTCTGATCATTTATTGGTCTGATTCACCAAATCAAATCATGTTAATGGTTGGACCTAACCAGATCTTTTCAAGTGAGGCCAAAGCCTACTGATTAGATTCTGGGGCAAAATTAATTACTAGAAGTTGTTTAGAGAAACAACTGGTTATGAACCTACCCATAGATGCACATGGGTTGACCAACCAAAGTTGGACTCGTGTGTGGTCTGTGTGGATTCTAGTACCCACTAAGGAATTAAAGTAATTTTTTGAATTGGAGGTTGAGGCTACCGGTTCATAAAAATACTGGGAGAAATTTTAGACTAAAGTCCAAGTCTTTAGTATTAATAATTTATGTAGCTATGGCCACTACCCTGTCGCTCCGGTCATTATTAGATAATGACAAGCTCATGGGACCTAATTTCGATAGCTGGTATCAAAAATTGAAAATCGTCCTTGAGCATGAATGGATCCTTTATGTAGTAATGGATCTTGCACCTGAGGAGCCAGCCCCGAATGCTAGAGGGACGGTCCGAGATACTTACCAGAAGTGGCTCATCGACCGCACCACCGTTCGATGCATAATGCTGGCGGCAATGAATGATGAGTTCAGCCACAGGTTCGAGAACACCCAATCGCAGGAGATGCTTCAAATGTTGAATGACTCCTTTGGCACACCTGACGATGTTGAAAGGCACAAAACTAGTTGTGCCATTTTCAATGCTCGGATGAGGGATGGGCCCTCAGTCACTGATCATGTACTATACATGATCATGTACTGTACAAGCAGCTCGGTAAGGATGCGATCCTTAATTCTTTGCCCAAGTCCTTCCTTCCCTTCCTTACTCATTTTTGGATGACAAAGCCTGCAGTGAACTACCACGGCTTATTGGGGTTGCTGCAGAACTTTGAGAAGGACCACCAGCTCCATAAGGAGTCGGTGAATGTTGTGGGAGGGTCTTCTTCTGATCGTCGACCCTTTAAGAAAGGGAAGAAGAACAAGAAGAAGAAGAATAAGAAGGTGCGGCCGCATGCTGGGACGTCTGCACAGGGTCAGACCAAGAAGCGCAAGCCCGACTTGAGCCAGATAGAGTGCTTCTTTTGCAAGAAGCAAGGGCACTGGAAGAGGAACTATCCTCTATACGTTGCCTCCCTGGACCCGAACAGGCCGAAGAAAAAGCAAGATAATTATATGATAACCCCTTGCAACTTTTCCATATGTGATACTACTGCCTGGGTATTGGATACCGGAAGCTCTTATCATATCTGTAATTCGATACAGGGTCTGCAGGTCAGTAGGAGATTTGATGAAGGCGAGAGATTCCTGAACGTTGGAGATGGAAGTAAAGTTTCAGTTCTAGCTTTAGGAATTATGAACCTTGTAATCAACTCTCATAATGTAATTCTGAGTGAATGTCACTATTGTCTAAATTTTTTATTAAATATTATTTCTGTAGGCCTTTTGGCCATGTACAGTTATGAATTTTTAATAAAAGAAAATGTTTGCAATATCATTTTGAATGGTGTTACAATGTTTGTTGGACAACTAAATAATAGAATTTACTTACTATCATAGCCTGTTAATATGGTTCAAACCTTCGATAAATGCCCTAGAATGGATAATATGTCAGAAGTCTACCCTTAGCACTGTAGGCTAGGTCATATCAATAAGAATAGGATAAACAGATTGGCTCAAGAAGAAATTCTTGTAGTTGGTGATTGTGAATCACTTCCAACCTGTGAGTCCTATCTTCTTGGGAAGATGACCAAATCACCTTTTACTGAAAAAGGTGAGTGAGCTAGTGAACTCTTGGGTCTGATATATTCTGATGTATGTGGACCCATGAGCTCAAGTGCAAGAGGTGGATATTTCTACTTCATAACCTTCACAGATGACCTATCGAGGTATGGGTATGTCTACTTAATGAAGCATAAGTCAGAGTCGTTTGAAATGTTCAAACTATTCCGAAATGAGGTAGAAAAATAAACTGGAAAGTGTATTAAAACTCTTCGATTTGATCGAGGAGGTGAATATCTTTCCAATGAGTTTCTGACATATCTTAGGGAGAATGGGATTCTCTCTCAGTGGACTCCTCCTGGAACACCACATCATAATGGTGTGTCTGAAAGGAGGAATCGGACCTTGTTGGACATGGTTCGATCCATGATGGGATTTGCTGGTATTTCGATCTTCCTCTGAGGATATACACTCGAATCGGCTTGTTACCTTCTAAATAGGTTTTCGAGTAAGTTTGTAACCAAAATGCCTTATGAGATATAGAAAGGATGTAAGCCAGTACTCTCGTACCTTAGGATTTGGGGGTGTCTGACTTATGTTAAATATTTAATTATGGATAAGTTTGGACCTAGGTCTGACAAGTGTTATTTCATAGGGTACCCAAAAGAGACCAAAGGGTATTATTTCTACCTAGCTGATGAGCATAAGGTATTTGTCAGCCTTAAGATAATCTTTTTGGAAAAGGAGTTCCTTGGTGAAGGGACTGTTGCCTCTAAGGTCGAACTTGAGGAAGTTCGGCAGGCAAAAAAATCGACGCAAGTTACTGAACCTGAACCGGATTTGGTTAGATCAGATCCGAAGCCCATTGTTCCTGCACCCTTAAGGCGATCTGGTAGAGTACCACGTCAACCGGACAGATACTATGGTTTATTGGTCCAAGATGGCGATCCTGTCAAACTTGATGAAAACGATGAGGATCCGATCACCTACATGGATGCAATGCAGAGACCTGACTCTGAGAAATTGCTAGAGGCCATGAAATCTGAAATGGAGTCTATGAAGGTCAACGATGTGTGGACATTGGTTGACCCACCCGAAGGAGTAAAATCCATAGGGTATAAGTGGGTCTTCAAGAGGAAGAGGGGCGCATACGGAAAGGTGGAGACCTATAAAGCCCATCTGGTTGCCAAAGGATATCGTCAACATTATGGTATAGACTATGACAAGATATTTTCTCCTGTGGTAATGCTCAAATCCATTCAGATTTTGCTTGCGATAACTGTCCATCTGGACTATGAAATCTGGCAGATGGATGTGAAGACAGCTTTCCTAAACGGAGAGCTGGACGAAGAGGTGTATATGATACAACCTGAAGGGTTCACATCTACAGATAAGTCTAAGGTGTGCAGGCTACAGAGGTCCATTTATGAACTTAAGCAGGCATCCCGGAGTTGGAACATATATTTTGATAGGATGATCAAAATGTATGGCTACGTTAAGAACAGAGAAGAGCCCTGCATTTATAAGTGGGCTAATGGTCCAGTAGTGGTATTTTTTGTATTGTATGTGGATGACATTCTCTTAATCGAGAATGATGTCCCTACATTACAAGGAATAAAGATTTGGTTGTCGTTACAGTTCTCCATGAAGGATCTGGGAGAAGCTTCCTACATCCTAGGGATGAGGATCTATAGGAAAAGATCTAAAAGGTTGCTTGGCTTATCCCAATCCACGTACATTGATACTATGCTGAAGAGGTTCAGCATAGAGAATTTTAAGAAAGGCTATCTACCGATAGGCCATGGAATTTTTCTCTCGAAGAGGGATTGTCCGACAACACCTCAAGAGAGAGAGCGTATGGGGAGAATTCCATATGCTTCGGCAGTGGGATCTATCATGTATGCTATGACATGTATATGACCAGATGTGGCATACTAACTAGGGGTAGTGAGTAGATACCAATCTGATCCAGGAAAGAATGACTGGAAGGTTGTTAAAACCATCCTAAAGTATTTAAGAAATACTAAGGACCAGTGGTTTGTTTATGGTGAATCGGACTTGAGACTTATGGGGTTTATAGACTTCAGTTTCCAGTCTGATCACAATGACAGCAAGAGTATGTCAGAATTTATTTTTATCCTTAATGGTGGGGCTGTCTGCTGGAAGAGTTCCAAGCAGCACACTGTGGCTGATTCAGTTTGCAAAGCAGAATATGTCGCTGCATCAGATTCTGCCAAAGAAGCGGTGTGGCTGAGAAAATTCATCATCGAGCTCAGAGTAGCACCCTCCTTTGTTGGTCCAGTTCTATTCTATTGTGACAACTCTGGAGCCATTGCTCAGATGAAAAAACCAAAGGCACACCAGCGGACGAAGTATATTCTGTGCTGCTACCATCTCACCCAAAAAATTGTGGATCGAGGTGACGTCGACCTTCAGAAGATCGATGGAAAGGAGAACCTGACCAACCTATTCACTAAAGCCATTACGGTGAAGGAGTTCGACGACTTTAAGTCGAAGATGGGTATTAGATACTACATCGATTGGCTTTAGGCCAAGTGGGAGATTGTTGAGAATAGTATCCCAAAGACAATCGTCAGCCTGTTAACGGTTGTGCTCTTTCCTGTATTAGTATATGAATTATAAATAAATAAATATTATTTTGGTATTTTTTATCACAAATTATTTTATCTTCTAATGAACTCTTGTGTTATAGTGAAGTCCTTAGGACTATTTAGACTCGACAAAGGAGGATTTGTCGTTTAGTCCTTAAACCTGTTCGCGATCAAATGATACGTTGTTACCAAGGATAACAACGTTTATCAAGCATAGGTTATTGTGTGCCATATGGGTTGGTTGTCCTCTTAATCAAGGAGTATGAAGATACTGGTATGGCATATAGATAAGATGTAAGGGTATATCTACACTAAACGTGACTGACTCTGAAGCTTTTTCTGCTGTCAAGATTTGCTCCGATGGGATATGGGTATAACTGTCCCTCTGACCTGAGACTGCCACAGTGACTTGCAAACAACTCACTGCACTTAGGCATTGGACTATCTGAATTTTTAATTCAATGATGGAAGGCTACTGGGTGTAGTCAAGTACTTGACTTGTCGGTGCATGTGTCAAGATGGGATTGACCACTCCAGTTCAGGAGCTGTGTACAGTCGTATTTCAATTTAGAAAAACCTTGGCCAAGGTAGTCCTAGTGAGGAGTCACAGGACTGTTTGAGTTGAGTACGATTTGGATGATCTAATCAGGGTTGATAGTTTAACCCTGAGTCATCCTATACACAGGGGTCAAAAGGGATGAATTATACAGTAACCATATTCGCGTAGGTTCTGAATGTTGCGATTGTGACTATTTGACCTATCTAAACATCGGATACCATTGCTTGATGGTCACTTTGATTAGTACAGGAATTGATTATTGTGCTACCGGCTTAGGTTCGAACCTGCGGGGTCACACACATTAGAGGTTCCTATCTGATCTGATGGCTGGTGAAGAGTCCCACTGGACTGGGACTCTTCGACCAAGAGTCCAAATGCTTGGGGACTCTGAGTCTTACATGTCTGAGAATCTGTGATCGAGAATAAAGATTCTTTGATCATGAGTTCCATACATTTTGGGTACCGGGAGCAAGAGTCCCACTGGTTTGGGACTCTTCGATCAGGGTTTCATATCGATGGACTTTGATGCCCGATTGCCCATCAAATTTAGACTCAGTATTTATGAGAGGTTTATTTAGTAATTTGATCACTAATTAACTCAATTTGATTGAGTAATTATTTTTGGTTCAAGTCCAATTGAATTGGATTCAGTTGGGTTTGACCCGATTAGGTTAAGAGTTGACCTAATCGTCAAGGTGGTTTGGTCCCTGATCTGATCAAGGGTTGGGCTTAGTCAATTTTTGATTTGATTAAGATTTTATTGAGCCTAATTGTGTTAGGTTTAATTTAGTTTAATTATGCCTAACCTATTTTAATAAGGTTGGTTCAATTAGATTTGAAACCTCCTTGACTTATCTCCCTGCGCCACCTCACCTCACCTGTGCCTATTTGAATTCATGAGAAACAAGTTCTCATGAATTTTCTCCCATGTAGAAGCCTTCCCATGCCCTCTCTTGTGTGCCACTTGTGTGGATAATGATAAGGTTGGTTGGCCATTCAAATTCAAATAAAGTTTGAATTTGAATGGGCAACTAATCCATGCGCCACCTTATCCTTTTATGCACCCCATTCTCTACACGAGAAAAGCTTTCTCATGTAAATTCTCCATGCACAAAGAACCCACACCCTTTCTTTTCTCACACCTTGAGTGGATAAGGATAGGTTGGTTGGCATTTGAATTTAAATTCGATTTGAATTCAAGTGTGCAACCACCTAGCTTTATCCTCTCACGCGGTCTTGCACCATTTTAAAATGAGAGAGAAGGTGGGGCATGCATACATCTGATCCTAGAGAGAAAGGGTGGTGTGAGAAAGGCTCTGTGCATGAGAAAAGAAAAGAAAAGAAGAGAAAAGAAAAGAAACAGAAAGGGTGCAAGGTTTTTCTGAGAGTACCCTAGGGTTTCTGCCTAGGGTTGGGAAAGTGAGAAGGTGAGCTACGAGTGTCATGAGCCCACCAAACTTCAGGAAGAGCTTCATTAATCTCTCAAATATCTCTGTTGATGATCTGGAGTATTCAAAGAATCGACAGACATCGATCGAAGGAGTTCAATCAGCATCGGCCATCGAAAGGATTCTACAATGAACTAGCATTCGTGAGGAGCCGATCAGATCGGGAGCTTCATGTGGATGATCCATAGAAGTCAAACATACTGTGTGGCTGTATTGCGATGATCAGACTATCCCGACGGTGTTCAGACTGTAGTGATCGACTACCTGCACAACGGTAATGTGTTCTAAACACATAACAGTAAAATATTTACTGTAGAATTCAAAATTTCAAATTTAAATGCATGCATATATATTATATTTAGATCTTTGTGTAGGATTAATATATATTAATTAATTAGATTAATTAATAATTTTTACTGTAAAATTATAATTTTGAAAAGTTTTAAAATTATCATTTTACCCCTGCACCCAAATTTTCCACAACCCTAAGAGTCCCAATCAACTTGGACTCTTCCAAATTGATTTCAGAATCAAATTCTTTTAATTTTTGTCAAACTCATAAGTCAAAATTGATATCTAGCAACATGTCATGACTACTCAAAAGATTTAGATTATCAAAATACCCTTCAGTGGTAAGTTCTCTCGTGTAATTCAATCCTTCAGTCAAACAACATTCCAGATGAGCTATGGGCATGGAAATATGTCAAACCCAATCACTTATCTTTATATATCTCAATCTGAAGGTGATGATTTAGTTGATGATATATTAGAAATCTTTTTCTAATTATCACCCTGCTTTGGCCAAAGACTTCCAGAATCACCATTCTATGAGATCACACAGGATGTTCGCTCTCCTTATTAGGAGTGACTGATCTCTTATTGATCACTTACAATCTCCATGCATACTTCACCATATCCAGAACACCCCATACAAAGATCAGAGGACCTAGTTAGGTAGTGAACCAAAATATGGATCCATGTACACAAGGTATCATGGTGACCTCAGGTCAAAGGATCACTTACACAACTCCCACTAGAGAATTATCAGTTGATATATAAATAAGACTCTATCTGATTATTCTTTTGCAGGTCAATTTAATGAACTCATTCTCTAATGAGCATCCATATCCTTGTATTAGTGTTACCACACAAATGGTTGTGAGATCAACCATCCTCATTTCTGAGCATACATAGGATATGCCAGTCTTATCGATATTATTGATCGCTGACTCAATGTACCAATGACTAAAAATATTTTAGATCAAGGCTATCAAGAATTTAGGTCTCACTGGCATGATCTCATCACGGCCCTAGACCTATGAGATTCATTATAATATTAAAATTAATAAGATACAGCATATAATGAATCAAAAATATCAATTTTATTAATAATATTAATATCAATTATATGAGTGTAGAAGATAAATTACAATAAACACCCTATCGCATCTCATATGTGATTGGCTTGTAGGGCATAATTCTTTCAATCTCCCACTGCACTAAAGCCAATCACCCCTATACTTGTTATCCATGCTATCAAGGTGGTGGTCAAACTACTGCATTGACAAGGCCTTAGTGAACGGATCCGTTATATTATTCTTAGTATCAACACGCTCCACGATTCCATCGCATCTTTCGACTATCTCCCGAACGAGGTGGAACTGCCTTAGGATGTGTTTGGATTTATAATGAGACCTTGGTTCTTTGGCTTGAGCAACTGCCCCAGTATTATCACAATAAAGAGGCACTAGTTGTTCAATCTCTGGAACCACACCCAACTCTGTAATGAATTTCTTCATCCAGACGGCCTTCTTAGCAGCCTCACTTGCAGCAATATACTCAGCCTCAGTGATCGAATTAGTAACGTTTGCTATTTGAAACTTTTTCAACTTATTGCATAACTATACAAGGTGAACATATATCTAGATATCGATTTGCTATCATCCGGATCAGATTGGAAACTAGAATCGGTATAACCTTTCAGTTTTAAATCAGATCCACCATATATTAGAAAAACATCTCTAGTTCTTAAGTACTGGAGTGTGTTTTTCACAGCTTTCCATTGATCCTCCCCAAGATTAGCCTGAAATCTGCTTACAATCCCCAAGACATAAGCCACATCAGGCCTGGTACATAACATAGCATACATTATTGATCCTACTACCGAAGCATATAGAATAGAACTCATTCTATTTCTCTCTTCAGATGTCTTAGAAGACATCTTCTTAGAGAGTTGTATGCCATGACTTATGGGTAAGTAACCTCTTTTACTTTCCTCTATGTTGAACCTCTTCAACATAAGGTCAATGTACCTAGACTGGGACAAGCCTAGCATCCTTTTCGATCTATCCCTATAGATCTTTATACCAAGTATATAGGATGCTTCACCCCAGTCTTTCATGAAAAACTTTTGTGATAGCCAAGTCTTGATCGATTGTAACATCGGGATATCATTTCCAATGAGTAGTATGTCATCCACATACAAGATCAAGAAGACAATAGCACTCCCACTAGTCTTGCACATACAAGGTTCATGCATATTTTTGATAAAGCCAAATGATTTGACTGTCTCATCAAAATGGATGTTCCAGCTCCTCAATGCTTGCTTTAATCCATATATGGATCTATTCAGCTTGCATACCTGATTTGCTCTCCCACTTGAGATAAATCCCTGTGGCTGAGTTATATAGACTTCTTTCTCAAAATTTTTATTAAGAAAGGCGGTCTTGACATCCATCTGCTAGATCTCAAAGTCATGGTATGCTGCAATAGTAAGCATTATCTGAATAGACTTGAGTATGGCTACCGACAAAAAAGTTTCTTCATAATCAACATCTTATTTTTGTCTGAAACTTTTTGCCACAAGCCTAGCCTTATAGGTCTCTACCTAGCCATCTGCTTTAATCTTTATTTTGAAGACCCATTTGCAGCCTATTGAGGTCACACCCTCAAGTGCATCAACCAACGTCCAAACTTGGTTGGCATACATGGAGTCTATTTCGGATTTCATGGCATTGAGCCACTTGTCAAAGTCACTACTCATGATAGCTTTCGAATAGGTTGTAGGTGTTGGGAATAGTATCCCAAAGCCAATCGTCAGCCTGTTGACGGTTGTGCTCATTTTTTATATTTGTACATGAATTATGAATTAATAAAAAATTATTTTGATATTTTTCATCATAAAATGTTTCATCTTCTAATGAACTCCTATGTTATGGTGAAGTCCTTAGGACTATTTAGACTCGACAAAGGAGGATTTGCCGTTTAATCCTTAAATCTGTTCGCGACCAAATGATACGTTGTTACTAAGGATGACAACGTTTATCAAGCATAGGTCATTGTATGCCATATAGGTTGGTTGTCCTCTTAACCAATGAGTGTGGAGACACTGGTATGACATACAGGTGAGATGTAAGGGTACATCTGCACTGAACGTGACCAACTCTGGAGCTATTTTTGCTGTCAAGATTTGCTCCAATGGAATATGGGTATAAATATCCCTTCGATCTGAGACCGCCACGGTGACTTGCAAGCAACTCACTGCACTTAGGCACTGGACTACCTGAATTTTTAATTTAGTGACAGAAGGCTGCTGGGTGTAGTCAAGTACTTGACATATCGGTGCGTGTGTCAAGATGGGATTGACCACTCCAGTTTAGGAGCTGTGTACAGTCGTATTTCAATTTAGCAAAACCTTGACCAGGGTAGTCCTTGTGAGGAGTCACAGGACTGTTTGAGTTGAGCACGATTCGGATGATCTGATCAGGGTTGACAGTTTAACCCTGAGTCATCCTAAACACAGGGGTCAAAAGGATGAATTATACAGTAACCATATTCATGTAGGTTCTGAGTGTTGCGATTGCGACTCTTCGACTTATCCGGATGTTGGGTACCATTGCTAGATGGTCACTTCGATTAGTACAGGAATTGATTCCTGTGCTACCAGCTTAGGTTTGAACCTGCGGGGTCACACCATTAGAAGTTCCTATCTGATCTGATGGCTGGTATAGAATCTTACACGTTTGAGACTCAGTGATCGAGAATCAGGATTCTCTGATCATGAGTTCCACACATTATGGGTACCGGGGTCAAGAGTCCCACTGGTTGGGACTTTTCGATCAGAATTACATATCGATGAATTCTAATGCCCGATTGCCCATCGAATTTGCACAAAGTATTTATGAGAGGTTTTATTAGTGATTTGATCACTAATTAACTTAATTTGATTGAGTAATTATTTTTGGATCAAGTCCAATTGAATTGGATTCAGTTGGGTTTGACCCGATTAGGTTAAGAGTTGACTTAATCGTCGAGATGGTTTGGTCCCTGATTTGATCAAGGATTGGGCTTAGTTAATTTTTGATTTGATTAGAATTTTATTGAGCCTAATTAAGTCTAATTAAGTTGGGTTTAAATTAGTCTAATTGGACCTAACTTATTTGGTTCAATTAGGTTGGTTTAAATAATGAAACCACCTTGACCCAATCTCCATGCGCCACCTCACTTCCATTGCACCCATTTGAATTCATGAGAAGGAACTTCTCATGAATTTTTTTCTCACACCAAGCCCTCTCCACACCCCACTTTAATGTGCCAATTGAATGGATAAGGATGATTGGTTGGCCATTCAAACTCAAAATAAAGTTTGAATTTGAATGGGCAATCAATCTTTGCGCCTTATCCCTTTCTTAACGCCCCATTATTACATGAGAAAAATATTTTTCATGAAATCACTCCATGCACAATTTAAGCCATGCCTTACACCTTTAGTGGATAAGAGATGAGTTGGTGTCCATTTGAATTCAAATTTGATTTGAATTCAAATGTGTAATTACTCATCTTTATCCTTTCTTTTGGATAAGACGTTTGACGTTGTTATAAAAGGAGAAGAAGAGTGGGGCATGTAGGAAGAAGATTTTTTGGAGAAAAATTTTGGGGTGTGAGGAAGTCTTGTGCATGAGAAGGAAGTCCATATCCTTCCAAGAGAAAAAGAAAGAAAAGAAAGAAAAGTGGGTGCAAGGTTTTCAGTGAGTTCCCTAGAGTTTTAGCCTGGGGTTTGGGAAGTGAGAAAGTGAGCTACGAATGTCGTGAGCCCACAAAATCTTAGAGAGATCTTCAACATCCTCTCAAGCATATCTGTTGACGATCTGGAGCATCCAAAGAATCGACAGCCATCGATCGAAGAAGTTTGATCAGCATCGATTGTCAAAAAGGCTCTACAACGAGCTAGCACTCGTGAGGAGTCGATCAGATCGAAAACTTTATATGGATGATCCACAGAGGTCAGACACACTATGTGGCTGCATCGTGATGATCAGACTCTCCTAACGGTGATCAGATTGTGACGATCTACTATCCGCATAAAGGTATTGTGTTTTGAACACATTACAGTAAAGTGTTTACTGTTTGAATTTGAATTTCAAATTTAAATGAATGCATGCTATATATCATATTAAGATCCTAGTGTAGGATAAATTTATGTTAATTAATTAGATTAATTAATATTTTTTCACTATAAAATCATAATTTTAAAAAATTTTTAAAATTATCATTTTATCCCTGCACTGAATTTTCCCACAAATGGTATCAGAGCGGGTTCTTAGATATGATATATATATTTGCATGCATAGATTAAGTTATAATCTAAAAGTTTAAATTTGAAATTTAAAATTCAAAATTTAAATTTTGAATTTTGAAAGTTGTTCGAAATTCAAAATTCAAAAATTTGAAATTCAAAATTTGAAATTTGAAATTTGAAATTTGAAATTCAAAATTCAAAATTCAAAATTTTGAAATTCAAAATTTGAAATTTGAAATTTAAAATTTGAAATTTGGTTGAAATTTTAAATTTGAAATTCAAAATTTAAAATTCAAAATTTAAAATTCAAAATTTTGAAATTTGAAATTTGTTTGAAATTTAAAATTCAAAATTTAAAATTTGAAATTTAAAATTTAAATTTTGAAATTGGTATATTTAGATATACTTGATCCAAGTAATGAGTAATCGAATTGGGTTGGTTGCCATGGCCGTCCGATCATAGGAGAAAAGTAGGGTTTAAAGGTCCTCTCCTCCCATTCGATGGGATCTTCTATGGCGGTAGGGGTGCCGCTGTAATTATATCCCATGCAGATGAAGCAGCGAAAGAAATTAATTATAAAGATTCAATTGTGAAATTTATCATGAATGTGTTAGATTAGATCTAAAGGAATATTCACGATTTATTTTGATTGAGTTATTTTCTGTTATGTAATTAGCAATAGGATTGCTATTTATGAAATATGCTGATCTATTTATGAAATGAGTCAACATATTTGGTGAACAAAAAATAAAACCTTTCAAATTTAAAAATTATTTTTGAAATGCGAAATCCTGACCCATCAGCCCAAATACTTAATTAAAAGAATTAAGTATTGTCTAGTAGGTCTAGAATTGTGAATTAAGACCTAAGATAATTGCATAAACTTATGGATCAATGGGTTAGATGGATTAGGACCATAATTGGGTTAGACCTAAGGTTAGCTTAAAGAAATAGACTAAATTAGAGTAATTGGTCAAATCTAATCAAAAGTTGAATTAGATTAGGTCAAGGATACTCTAGACTCAACTGCAATAGTTGTAGTTGAATGGGTCCATGTCTTTAACTAGACCAAGATGGACTTAATTCATGGCTACGCGGTGGAACCCTATTTACTAAGTTGATCAAATTAAAACTAATGAACCGGTTGGTGTCTAAGGTAAGTTTGGCAGTTTGACCAGTGCTTTTTAAGCGGGAGCTACTCGTAGTGATTCGATCTCTGACGAGTTAATGGCTTATCCCCACCATTGATCTCACTTACCTGGCCAACCTGGTGAATTAGATTTTGATTAGATCACTTGGTGATTAGGGCTCACCCATGTCATTAGGTAAATCAGTTTGACTGATTTAAGTGCTCCTAATGCCAGCTTTAATTAAATCTTTTTTTAATCTGATTTGGTGAAGTCAGTAGGAGGATTGAAATTGGCTGGATATTTTCTTCTCATCTATCTTTTAATAAAATCCTCAAAAATTATTAGGTCCCTAAAAATGATTAAGTTATATTGATAACTAAGTCATAGCCTCCCATTAAGTGAGTGATAATGAGTCCATTAGTTTAATAATCATTGGAGGCCGAAAGGCTTGGTGCTTATTGACTAATGGAATTATCATTCATAATATGATAATTTGGTTTGAGTCTTTCTGATGGTGGTCAGGTTGGCCGGCCAAAGTCAGGCCTGATCATTTATTGGTCTGATTCACCAAATCAAATCATGTTAATGGTTGGACCTAACCAAATCTTTTCAGTGGAGGTCAAAGTCTACTGATTAGGTTCTGGGGCAAAATCAATTACTAGAAGTTGTTTAGAGAAACAACTGGTTATGAACCTACCCATAGATGCACATGGGTTGACCAACCAAAGTTGGACTCGTGTGTAGTCTGTGTGGATTCTAGTACCCACTAAGGAATTAAAGTAATTCTTTGAATTGGAGGTTGAGGCTACCAGTTCGTAAAAATACTGGGAGAAACTTTAGACTAAAGTCCATGTCTTAGGTATTTATAATTTATGTACTAATAGAGGTCTGGTTTTCCTTTATGCAGCTATGGCCACTACCCTGTTGCTTTGGTCATTATTAGATAATGACAAGCTCATGGGACCTAATTTCGATAGCTGGTATCAAAAATTAAAAATCATCATTGAGCATGAGCGGATCCTTTATGTAGTAACAGATCCGGTACCTGAGGAACCAGCCCCGAACGTTAGAGGGACGATCCGAGACACTTATCAGAAGTGGCTCAACGACCGCACCACCGTTCGGTGCATTATACTGGCGGTAATGAATGATAGTTCAGCCGCAGGTTCGAGAACGTCCAGTCACAGGAGATGCTTCAAATATTGAACGACTCTTTTGGCACGCCTGACGATGTTGAAAGGCACAAAACTAGTTGTGCCATTTTCAATGCTCGGATGAGGGATGGAGCCTCAGTCACTGATCATGTACTGTACATGATCAAAATGATTGAGCACCTAAGTAAACTGGGCTTTCTCCTGCACGAGCAGCTCGGTAAGGATACGATCCTTAATTCATTGCCCAAGTCCTTCCTCCCCTTCCTTACACATTTTTGGATGACAAAGCCTGCAGTGAACTACCACAGCTTGTTGGGGTTGCTGCAGAACTTTGAGAAGGATCACCAGCTCCATAAGGAGTCGGTGAATGTTGTGGGAGGGTCTTCTTCTGGTCGTCGACCCTTTAAGAAAGGGAAGAAGAAGAACAAGAAGAAGAAGAATAAGAAGGTGCAGCTGCATACTGGGACGTCTGCACAGGGTCAGACCAAGAAGCACAAGCCCGACCAGAGCCAAACGGAGTGCTTCTTTTGCAAGAAGTAGGGGCACTGGAAGAGGAACTGTCCTCTATACATTGCCTCCCTGGATCCGAACAGGCCGAAGAAGAAGCAAGGTACTTATATGATAACACCTTGCAACTTTTTCATTTATGATACTACTGCCTGGGTATTAGATACCAGAAGCCCTTATCATATTTGTAATTCGATGCAGGGTCTGCAGGTCAGTAGGAGATTTGATGAAGGCAAGAGATTCCTGAATGTTGGAGATGGAAGCAAAGTTCCAGTTCTGGCATTAGGAATTATGAACCTTGTAATCAATTCTTGAAACGTAATTCTGAGTGAATGTCACTATTGTCCAAGCTTTTTATTAAATATTATTTTTGTAAGCTTTTTGGCTATGAACGGTTATCAATTTTTAATAAAAGGAAACGTTTGCAATATCATTTTGAATGGTGTTACAATGTTTGTTGGACAACTTAATAATGGAATTTACTTTCTATCACAACCTGTTAATGTGGTTCAAACCTCTGGTAAACGCCCTAGAATAGATAATGTTGCCCAGCTATGCAACCCAAGAGGGGGGGTGAATTGGGTTTCTAAAAATTTTAGGCTTAATTAATTACTTATGATGAATGAGAACAAAGACGTTAATTCTAGATTAATTACCTAAAGCAAGAATGCAAAGATATAATAAAGAAATAAAGAAAAACAAGAAAGCACACCATAAACACAAGGATTTATAGTGGTTCGGTGCCAACCTTGCACCTACATCCACTCCCCAAGCTCCTACTTGGGAATTCTAATCCACTATACTTGTATTCAACCCGAATACAAACATCGAAAACTTCGACACTAGCTATCCCAAGCTAGTCTACTTATTTCTCGGGTACAAGTCAACCCAAAATACTCCGATTTCAGATTCGGATCAACCTTCCCTTGTTTTGGAAATCCTCCAAAAATAAGAACAAATACTCACAAAGAGTAAAATAGCTTAGAGCATAAATTAATACAATAACAGCTCCTTAAATGAGCAAATATAACAATAAAAATACTTTACTCAACTGAAGAATCTCCTTTTTGGATTTTCTCAAGGTGGATGAACGTTTGAATGAATGCTTGAGAAGAAGATGATCTTTGATTGAGGACTTCTTGAAGGCTTTGAAAGATCTCTTGATCAAGGTTGAACAATAGACTTGAAAAATCCTCTCTTTGAATGCTCTTGCTTTTCTTTTTCACAATCTCTCGTGTATATTGTGGATCCTCTCTCTTTTTCTTTTGGGTATTTCGTTGATCTCAGGCTTTCTCGTGTAGATTTTGGATCCTCTTGTATATATGTTTGATCTCTACTGTTTCTTTCACCATTTGAAACCTTTTATAACCTTAAGAAACAAGAGAAAACATATTAGGCAGAAAAAGAGCCGTTAGAGCATTTTTAGGAAGCATAAAAGGCAATTAAAACGGACAAAAAACTAGCCGTTGCGGACATTTTCTATCGCAGGGGTCGACTCATGAGTCGACTCATGCTTCAGGAGTCGACTCATGAGTCGACTTCTGTTGCATTAGCCAGAAACTTTGATTTCTGGATTTTTTGGCTCAAATCAGCAGAGGTCGACTCATGAGTCGACTCATGCCTTGTGGGTCGACTCATGAGTCGACTCACAGGTCGTGCCAAGCCAAAAATCCAGCGTGCCATGGGAAATTTTTGCGTGCCAATCAGCTCATAGTGCCATGAGTTGACTCATGAGTCGACTCATGCACTTCAAACCTTCATAACTTCAAAATATAAGTCCAAAAATAATAAAATTTTCACCAATAGATTACTAATCATTTGTTCTACCAAATGATACTATCAAATCAGGATTTTAGTGAAATTATGATTTTGCCCTTGAAGAGCATAAGGACTTTTTCAATTTAAAATTATTTGTATCCCTTCAATCTGCTTTGTAATCATCAAAATCAATCTAGGAGCAACAATCTCCCCCTTTTTGATGATGACAAAATACTTGAACAAAAGCATTTATATGAATGCATTAATTTCAAAAGAATGCACTATAGGTGTATATGCTTGAAAAAAATGATTCTTTTGGCATGTGATATAAATGGTCATATGCAAAAATAGTTTGTCCATTTTCTTAAAGATTTGAAAAGAGTATTAGATCATTTTGAGTTTAAGATGTATCAGAGTAAGAGAAAAATAAATTTTGCAATGTATCAGAGCAAGAAAAATAATTTTTACAATATTATCAGAAAAGATTTTACAATGTATCAGAGAAAATTTCACAATGTATCAGAGCAAATTTTATAATATATCAGAGCAAATTTTATAATGTATCAGAGCAAGTAAAAAAAATTTTAGGATGTATCAGAGTAAGTTAAATTTCTTAAGATGTATCAAGATAAATAAAATTTCAAAAGATGTATCAGAGCAAGTTTGAATTTTGAAGTATATCAGAGCATATTTAAATTTTTTAAAGCAAATCAGAACATATGTAAAGAAGTAATTAAAAAGTTACTTATTTGCATTGTACTTAGCATTGTATTTTTGATATTGTTCTTTAAATTTTCAATTCATTCATTAATTTCTCATAATTTGTAAATTTGATTGCTTTTTCTTTAATTGCTCATAATTTATGGTTTTGCTTTTGATGGATGGCTTTTTGTTTAATTTCTGTCTGATACCTAATTTCTCATAATTTATAGTTTTGATTGCTTTTTTTTTTAATTGCTCATAATTTATGGTTTTGCTTTTGATGGATGGCTTTTTGTTTAATTTCTGTCTGATACCAAATTTCTCATAATTTGTAGTTTTGATTGCTTTTTTTTTTTAATTGCTCATAATTTATGGTTTTGCTTTTGATGGATGGCTTTTTGTTTAATTTATGTCTGATACCAAATTTCTCCCCCTTTTTGACATCATCAAACATGGTTAACTTCTCCTTTTTCTGAAAAATTCTTTAATTTCTCCCCTTTTAGAGTTAATCACAGATATTTGCTCCCCCTTAATACAGCAATTATTAACAGCAAACAACGACAAAGAGAAGACAATATTTCAACAAGGAGAATATATATAACCAAAATATGATCAACATCATTACAAAAGGTAGAAATATAAGTAAAAGATGATTTCATTAAAACCATAATTGTTTCAATACATAGTTCATAAAAAATCAACCAGCTAATTGTCAATACATGGCCCCAAAATACAGATCCTAGAATAAGACACTAACACCTAGGATCTAGTAATGATCAAGACAAGTCAAGGATCGGAGTCATCAGATATGAGATGAGAAGCTGATGGATCAGAAGTGCGTCCTCTACCCCGTCTGCCTCTGGCACGAGCAGGAGAGCGAGATGAACTGGGAGGCTGAGAATGCTGAGAGGCTAAGGACTGAACAGAGAGAGTGAGTCTGATGGAATCAAGTACGTTCAGTGCTCTGGAAACAGACTGAAGTAGAGCAGTGAACTGAGTGGTTGCATGCTCACTCGATCCTCGGATCTCTTTCCTCAGTAACTCATATCCACCTTCTAGTGCTCCTCTGAGCCTGCCAGCCTCTGCAGTGAGGTCTGTGACCTCAATAGTGGACTCCTGTGGCTGAGGATGGGCCAAAGCAAGGACTTGCCCCTGCAAGTCAAGAACTCTGCCAGTCAGTCTCCAGACTGTGTCCTCAAGCTGCTGAATCCGGATGGACTGATCTGATAACATCTGAAACACAGTGGAGATGTGGGGAGGAATGGTCTGATCAGAAGAGGTGGCTCCTGGTGCAAAAGAAGTACTGCTCCACTGGCTAGACAGCAAAGAAGCCACACACTGTGATATATGCTCGATCTGATCGTCAGCCAGTCTGAACTCTGAATGAGGTGCTCTGCTCTCTGGCTGATACACTGGTGTGGGCATCCTAGTAAACTCTGAAGGGCCAGCCTCTGTCTCAGGAATGAACTGGATATTTGGTGATGCTGCCCTGAAGTCATGGATAGGAGATGATGGACCTTCTTCTTCTACTCTGCCTTCAGTTCTGTCTTCAGCTCTATCTTCAGTTCTCTCTTCAATTCTCTCCTCAGATCCCTTGATCCAACCACCATCAGTCTTTGTAAATCCCATTCGGTGCAGGGTGTGTTGGTTGAAAGTGTCCACATGAGAGAGCTTAGTAGAAGCCTCCCCCTCACAGCTAACTCCAAACCTCCTAAATACTCTAGTAAGGACCATACCATAAGGCAAGTGTGCCTTGGATCTGTTCAAAGTTTCTCTCATGGCCTCTATCATAAGTGCAGGGAGGTTCAGGGGGGTCTGAGTGATGACATGAAACATGATACATACATCTCTGCTGGAAAGTAAATCATGCCTACCACTCCTAGGAAAGAAGAGCTTCATTACCATCTGATGCAGGATCCTCATCTCAATGGACAAAATCTTTGCTTCCAATTTATTTAAACTTCCTGAATAAGTTTCTCCTAGAATAATTCTGATCCCCTCTTCTTTTACTGGGAGTTCCATATAAGAGTAACCTTCACTAGGCAACTGAAGTATTTCTCCCAATATCCTAGAATCCAAACAGATATCAATTCCCTTGACTGTTGAAGTCACTGACCCATCTCTATAAAGTAGATTCTGGTAGAATTCTCTAACTAGGTCAACATAGGTGACTTCCTTAAGGGAGCAGTAGAGTTTCCATCCTTGGTTTTTAATCTTACTTGCAAAAGTAAAACCTTCTTTCTCAAAGAACCGAAAATCTATATTCTTTTCAGTTTCAACTTTTCTATCAGAAAGAGGATTCTTACTGGGGCTTAGGAAGGATTGAGAGGGACCTTGAGCAAATACTGAAACTGGAGTGGGAGCCGTTGAAGACTTAGCATGCCTTTTCTTTCGGACAATTTCTTCAGGCTCACGGATTGACTTTCTTCTTTGGGGAAGTTTCATCTTTGGAGCCATATTCAATATAGTAGCAGGCAAGGAGACTTGAATTGAGTGGAGGAGGGATCACAAGAGAGTAAAGAGGGATTTTGGTGGAGAAAAGAAGTGGATTTGGGAAGATCGATGAAGTGCTAGGGCACGTTCCAACCGCGCCAAACAATGCGAGAGAGCACAAAAAATCCCTTTCCAAGGTGGCGATTTTTGGTGGAGAGGAGGAGGGAGAAATGCCTCGAACTAGATCCTTGGATTTGGAGCAAAAGGAATTTGAGAAGTCGGCTTTTGGAAGGAGGAAGATGAGAGGATGGGTCGGCTCACGAACAGTAACCCATATAAAAATAATGAGCCCGTTGGAAGTTGGTGGGATTTACAAGTTTGCCATTGAGTCGACTCATGGGGGTCAACTCATGAAGTTCAAAAAATCAGGAAAAATGTGAATAAATTCCAGAAAAATTTGAAATTTTGGGAGAAGGAGTTTTGCTCAATGATAAGTTTTTAGAATGATAAATTTGAGCTTTTGGGATCAAGATAGATGTTGAAAATTGAGCTCTAAGAATTAATTCTTGGAAATTGAGAAAAGTTCAGGCATATGGATCTAGAATTCCTAGATTTCTCCTAATTTCACAGAATTTATCCTCACTAAGGGCCTTTGTAAAGATATCAGCTAATTGATTTTCAGTGTAAACATATTCAAAAATTATATTTTTGTTTTGAACATGTTCTCTTATAAAATGATGTCTTATTTCAATATGTTTGGATCTTGAGTGTTGAATTGGATTTTTAGATAGATTTATGGCACTTGTGTTGTCACATCTTATTGGTGTTTCATTAAGTTTGATTCCAAAGTCTTCGAGTTGTTGCTTAATCCACAAGATTTGAGCACAACAACTTCCGGCTGCAATGTATTCGGCCTCAGCCGTAGACAGTGCCACCGAATTTTGTTTCTTGCTAAACCATGAGATTAGGTTAACTCCAAGAAATTGGCAAGTTCCACTTGTGCTTTTTCTATCTAATTTACATCCAGCAAAATCAGCATCTGAATATCTTAATAAATTAATTTGTGAGTCCTTAGAGTACCATAACCCTAGAGTTTGTGTACCATTTAAGTATCTAAGGATTCTTTTAACAGCATTCAAATGAGATTCTTTAGGATTAGATTGATATCTAGCACATAAACAAATACTAAACATGATATCAGGCCTACTTGCAGTTAAATATAATAATGAGCCAA
Source organism: Elaeis guineensis (assembly GCF_000442705.2). Lineage (NCBI taxonomy): Eukaryota > Viridiplantae > Streptophyta > Magnoliopsida > Arecales > Arecaceae > Elaeis > Elaeis guineensis. The sequence goes on along the minus strand of NC_026007.2, from coordinate 20,938,928 downwards.
TCATACCTCTATAGTATTTTAAGTCTACATATTTACCTTCATCATCCTTGTCAAGCTTACATGAGGGACTCATTGGTGTGCCAATTGGTTTGCAGTTCTCCATTCCAAATCTTTTGAGTAGTTCCTTGGTGTACTTGCTTTGGGTGATGGAGATTTCCTCTTTTGATTGTTTGATTTGGAGTCCGAGAAAGAAGGTGAGTTCTCCCATCATGCTCATCTCGAACTCCCCCTGCATAAGCTTAGCAAAGTCTTGACAAAGGGATTCATTAGTAGACCCAAAAATTATGTCATCAACATAAATTTGTATAACTAGCATATCATTTTGATTTCTTTTAATAAAGAGGGTTGTATCTACATTACCTCTTGAAAAACCATTATTTAGTAGAAATTTGCTTAGCCTATCATACCATGCTCTAGGTGCTTGTTTTAATCCATATAAAGCTTTATTTAATCTAAAGACATGATTAGGAAAAGCATGATTTTCAAATCCAGGGGGTTGTTCTACATATACTTCTTCAGCAATATATCCATTTAAAAATATACTTTTAACATCCATTTGAAATAATTTGAATTTCATAAAGCAAGCATATGCAAGTAGAAGTCTAATAGCTTCTAATCTAGCAACAGGTGCAAAGGTTTCATCAAAATCAATTCCTTCTTCTTGATTATATCCCTTAGCAACCAGTCTTGCTTTATTTCTAATTACATTACCATGCTTATCTAATTTGTTTCTAAAGACCCATTTTGTGCCAATTATTGAATAATTTTTAGGTCTAGATACTAAGGTCCAAACATTATTTCTTTCAAATTGATTAAGTTCCTCTTGCATTGCATTAATCCAATTATGATCATTTTCGGCTTCTTCAAAAGTTTTAGGTTCAAAATGAGATACAAAAGCACAATGATTAACTACATCTCTAAGTGAAGAACGGGTTTTTACCCTATGCATAGGATCACCAATAATTAACTCCTTAGGGTGGTTGTGAACATACCTCCATTCTTTAGGTAGGTCATTTGTACCTTGAGGTTGTTCTTGAATTTCTTCACCTCTCTCATTTTGTTCGTCTTCTTGATCCTTGTCTTTTGGAGTTGCTGAATCTTTCAGAGTGATCTCCTTCATACCTTCTATCAGTGGATCTGCATCATCATCAGCCTCATTCTTCCTTGAAGGAAGATCGTTAGATTCATCAAAAACAATATGTATGGACTCCTCAACTACTAAAGTTCTTTTGTTGAAAACTCTAAATGCTTTACTAGTGGAGGAGTAACCTAGAAAGATTGCTTCATCTGATTTTGCATCAAATTTACCAAGTTTTTCTTTGCCATTATTTAATACAAAACATCGGCAACCAAAAATATGAAAATATGCAATATTTGGTTTTCTTCCTTTCCAAAGTTCATAGGGGGTTTTCTTTAAAAATTGTCTAATCAAAGCATGATTTAAAATGTAACATGCTGTGTTAATTGCTTCCGCCCAAAAATATCTTGGAAGGTTGCTTTCACAAAGCATGGTACGGGCCATTTCTTCTAAGATTCTGTTTTTCCTTTCAACTACCCCATTTTGTTGGGGTGTCCTAGGAGCAGAGAAGTTATGGCCAATTCCATTTTCATCACAAAAATTTTCAAAATCTTGATTTTCAAATTCAGTTCCATGATCACTTCTAATATTTTGAATTGAAAACCCTTTTTCATTAGTGACTTTTTGATGAAATTTAGTGAAAGTATGAAAAGTTTCATTTTTGTGTGCCAAAAAGAAAATTCAAGTAAAACGAGAGTAATCATCTATAATCACAAAGCCATATCGTTTTCCTCCTAGACTAGTGATTCTTGTTGGTCCAAATAAGTCCATATGTAAGAGCTCTAAAGGTCTAGAAGTTGAAACTGTATTTTTGGATTTAAATGAAACTCTAGTTTGTTTACCTAATTGGCATGCATTACAAATTCTATCCTTTTCAAAATTCAATTTTGGCAAACCGAGAACTAATTCCTTTTTAATTAATTTTGAAAGAGAATGCATGCTAATATGTGCAAGTCTACGATGCCACAGCCAACTAGTCTCATTAATTTTAGCATTCAAGGATACTAGGCATTGTATGTCTAATTTGGTTAATTCATTCAAATCTATCATATAAACATTGCCATGCCTATGTCCTATAAATTTAATGCCATCGTTAACAGGACTAGTCACAATGCAAACAGATGATTCAAAAATAACTTTATACCCTTTATCACAAAATTGACTAATGCTAAGTAAGTTATGCTTTAAACCTTTAACTAACAAAATATTTTCAATGTATTTGGAGGGAGTGATACCAATGTTACCTATCCCGATGATCTTTCCTTTGCCATTATCTCCAAAGGTGACCATCCCTCCATCCTTAGTATCAAGCGTGATGAATTGTGATTCATCACCAGTCATGTGTCTCGAGCATCCACTGTCAAGATATCATTTCCTGTTTCCTCCTTGGGATGCTAGACACACCTGCAAGCAAAGGTCAAGTTTCTGTCTTAGGTACCCAAGCTTTCTTGGGTCCTTTTAGGTTAGTCAGAATGGTTCCTTTTGGAACCCATATTTTCTTTATAGTTGTGTTTGCAGATTTGAGGCATGTGTATGATTTATGTCCTATTCTACCATATTTGAAACAAGTGATATTTGTAGACTTGTTACTTGAATAATTTACATAAATATTCTTCAAAAATTTTTGTTTCTTCAGGGGTTTATAGCCAAGTCCAGCCTTATCATATATAGCTTTCTGATTATCAAGAATCATATTTAGTTTGTTTAAACTTAAGGTGAACTTATCTACTATAGGTTTCAGCTTGTTAATTTCATTTTTTAAGTTTTGATTTTCTTGAATCAAGGTGGATTTTTCAATTGAAAGGTTTTCAGCTTGTTTCACTAAGGACTGATTTTCCAATTTCAGTTCTTTGTTTTTCTTCCCTAGTTTCTTTAATTCATCAATTAAATCATAGAATGCTTCATGCAATTCTTCAAAAGTAAATTCACTAGTGGATTCAGAAGTTACCTCATTTTCGTGTGCCATAAGGCACAGGTTGGCTTGTTCTGTTGAGGTTTCCTCATCGGAGCTTGAGTCATCACTCGCACTCCAAGTTGCCATCATTGCTTTCTTTTTGAACTTTTTGGGACCTTTCTTCAGTTGTGGACATTCGGATCTGAAATGTCCCGACTTCTTGCACTCGTAGCATATAAGGGGTTGATCTTTCTCTTTCTCTTTGCTTTGTTCCCCTTTTGTGAACTTCTTTCTCATCTCCTGTTTCTTTTTTCTTAGAAACTTCTTAAATTTTCGGGTGATGAGTGCCATTTCTTCATCTTGTTCTTCATCTTCAGTGTCATCCGTTTCATAATCAGGCAAAGTTGTGGATTTGAGGGCAATGGTTCTTTTCTTTTTGACTTCATCCTCTTGATGTTGCTTCATGTTAAGTTCATGAGTCATCAAGGATCCAAGAAGCTCTTCTAGAGGTAGAGTGTTCAAGTCCTTTGCTTCTTGGATGGCAGTCACCTTGGCTTCCCAAGTTCTTGGCAATGACCTGAGAATCTTTCTTACAAGCTCACTGTTAGTATAAGATTTTCCAAGACTCTTCAAACCATTGATTATATCAGTAAAACGAGTAAACATAGCAGTTATGGACTCATCATGCTCCATTTTAAATAATTCATATTTATGTACAAGCATGTTTATTTTAGACTCTTTTACTTGATTTGTTCCCTCATGGGTTACTTCTAACCTATCCCATATTTCTTTAGCAGATGCACAAGTAGAAATACGATTGAATTCATTTGCATCTAGTGCACAATAAAGAACATTCATAGCTTTGGCATTTAATTGTGCCAATTTCTTGTCAACCTCATCCCATTCTTTCTCAGGTTTGGTTAACTCCTCACCATCTATAATCTTGGTGGGTGTGTGAGGACCGTTCACTATAATACTCCACATATCATAGTCGAGTGCTTGTATAAATATCTTCATCCGAGCTTTCCAATAGGTGTAATTAGACCCATTGAAAAGTGGAGGTCGGTTTGTAGATTGCCCCTCGGCTAGAGAAGTACCGACATGAGTTGTCATAGATCTTTGGCTCTTTGATTGTTAGATCAAAGAAGGGCTAGAGCACCGGGCTCTGATACCACTTGTTGCCCAGCTATGCAACCCAAGAGGGGGGGTGAATTGGGTTTCTAAAAATTTTAGGCTTAATTAATTACTTATGATGAATGAGAACAAAGACGTTAATTCAAGATTAATTACCTAAAGCAAGAACGCAAGGATATAATAAAGAAATAAAGAGAAACAAGAAAGCACACCACAAACACAAGGATTTATAGTGGTTCGGTGCCAACCTTGCACCTACATCCACTCCCCAAGCTCCTACTTGGGAATTCTAATCCACTATACTTGTATTCAACCCGAATACAAACATCGAAAACTTCGACACTAGCTATCCCAAGCTAGTCTACTTGTTTCTCGGGTACAAGTCAACCCAAAACACTCCGATTTCAGGTTCGGATCAACCTTCCCTTGTTTTGGAAATCCTCCAAAAACAAGAACAAATACTCACAAAGAGTAAAATAGCTTAGAGCACAAATTAATACAATAACAGCTCCTTAAATGAGCAAATATAACAATAAAAATACTTTACTCAAATGAAGAATCCCCTTTTTGGATTTTCTCAAGGTGGATGAACGCTTGAATGAACGCTTGAGAAGAAGATGATCTTTGATTGAGGACTTCTTGAAGGCTTTGAAAGATCTCTTGATCAAGGTTGAACAATAGGCTTGAAAAATCCTCTCTTTGAATGCTCTTGCTTTTCTTTTTCACAATCTCTCATGTATATTGTGGATCCTCTCTCTTTTTCTTTTGGGTATTTCGTTGATCTCAGGCTTTCTCGTGTAGATTTTGGATCCTCTTGTATATATGTTTGATCTCTACTGTTTCTTTCACCATTTGAAACCTTTTATAACCTTAAGAAACAAGAGAAAATATATTAGGCAGAAAAAGAGCCGTTAGAGCATTTTTAGGAAGCATAAAAGGCAATTAAAACGGGCAAAAAACTAGCCGTTGTGGATATTTTCCATCGCAGGGGTCGACTCATGAGTCGACTCATGCTTCAGGAGTCGACTCATGAGTCGACTTCTGTTGCATTAGCCAGAAACTTTGATTTCTGGATTTTTTGGCTCAAATCAGCAGAGGTCGACTCATGAGTTGACTCATGCCTTGTGGGTTGACTCATGAGTCGACTCACAGGTCGTGCCAAGCCAAAAATCCAGCGTGCCATGGGAAATTTTTGCGTGCCAATCAGCTCATAGTGCCATGAGTTGACTCATGAGTCGACTCATGCACTTCAAACCTTCATAACTTCAAAAATATAAGTCCAAAAATAATGAAATTTTCATCAATAGATTACTAATCATTTGTTCTACCAAATGATACTATCAAATCAGAATTTTAGTGAAATTATGATTTTGCCCTTGAAGAGCATAAGGACTTTTTTAATTTAAAATTATTTGTATCCCTTCAATCTGCTTTGTAATCATCAAAATCAATCTAGGAGCAACAGATAATGTGTCAGAAGTCTACCTTTGGCACTGTAGGTTAGGTCATATCAATAAGAACAGGATAAACAGATTGGCTCAAGAAGGAATTCTTGAAGTATGTGATTGTGAATCACTTCCAACCTGTGAGTCCTGTCTTCTTGGTAAAATGACCAAATCACCTTTTACTGGAAAAGGTGAGCGAGCCAGTAAACTCTTGGGTCTGGTACATTCTGATGTATGTAGACCCATGAGCTCAAGTGCAAGAGGTGGATATTTCTACTTTATAACCTTCACAGACGACCTATCGAGGTATGGGTATGTCTATTTAATGAAGCATAAATCGGAGTCGTTTGAAATGTTCAAACTATTCTGAAATGAGGTAGAAAAATAAACTAGGAAGTGTATTAAAACTCTTCGATCTGATCGAGGAGGTGAATATCTTTCCAATGATTTTCTGACATATCTTGGGGAGAATGGAATTCTCTCTCAGTGGACTCCTCCTGGAACATCACAACATAATGGTGTATCTAAAAGGAGGAATCAGACCTTGTTGGACATGGTTCGATCTATGATGGGGTTTGCTAGTCTGCCGATCTCCCTCTGGGGATATGCACTCGAATCGGCTTGTTACCTTCTAAATAGAGTTTCGAGTAAATCTGTAACCAAAACGCCATATGAGATATGGATAGGACGTAAGCCAATACTCTCGCACCTTAGGGTTTGAGGGTGTCCAGCTTATGTTAAACATTTAATTACGGACAAGCTTGGACCTAGGTTTGACAAGTGTAATTTTATAGGGTACCCAAAAGAAACCAAAGGGTATTACTTCTACCTAGCTGATGAGCAAAAAGTATTTGTCGGCCTTAAGGCAATCTTTTTGAAAAAGAAGTTCCTTAGTGAAGGGACTGTTGCCTCTAAGGTCGAACTTGATGAAGTTCGACAGATGAAAAAATCGACACAAGTTGCTGAACCTGAACCGGATTTGGTTAGATCAGATCCGGAGCCCATTGTTCAAGCACCCTTAAGGCGATCTGGTAGAGTACCACGTCAACCAGACAGATACTATGGTTTCTTGATCCAGGATGACGATCCTATCGAACTTGATGAAAATGATGAGGATCCGATCACCTACATGGATGCAATGCAGAGACTCGACTCTGAGAAATGGCTAGAGACCACGAAATCCGAAATGGAGTCCATGAAGGTCAACGATGTGTGGACATTGGTTGACCCACCCGAAGGAGTAAAATCCATAGGGTGTAAGTGGGTCTTCAAGAGGAAGAGAGGTGCAGACGGAAAGGTGGAAACCTATTAAGCCCGTCTGATTGCCAAGGGATATCGTCAACGTTATGGTATAGACTATGACGAGACATTTTCTCCTGTGGCAATTCTCAAATCTATTCGGATTATGCTTGCGATAGCTACCCATCTAGACTATGAAATCTGGCAGATGGATGTGAAGACAGCTTTCCTAAATAGAGAGCTGGATGAAGAGGTGTATTTGATACAACTTGAAGAATTCACATCCACAGATGAGTCTAAGGTGTGCAGGCTACAGAGGTCCATTTATGAACTTAAGTAGGCATCACGGAGTTGGAACATACGTTTTGATAAGACGATCAAGACGTATGGCTTCGTTAAGAACAGAGAAGAGCCCTACATTTATAAGTGGGCTAATGGTCTAGTAATAGTATTTCTTATATTGTATGTGGATGACATTCTCTTAATCGAGAATGATGTCCCTGCATTACAGGAAATAAAGATTTGGCTGTCGTCACAGTTCTCCATGAAGGATCTAGGAGAAGCTTCCTACATCCTAGGGATGAGGATCTATAGGGATAGATCTAAAAAGTTGCTTGGTTTATCTCAGTCTACGTACATTGATACTATGCTGAAGAGGTTCAGCATTGAGAATTTCAAGAAAGGCTATCTTCCGATAGGCCATGGAATTTCTCTCTCAAAGAGGGATTGTCCGACAACACCTTAAGAGAGAGAGCGTATGGATAGGATTTCATATGTTTCAGCAGTAGGATCTATCATGTACGCCATGACATGTACACGACCAGATGTGGCATACTCACTAGGGGTAGTGAGTAGATACCAATCTGATCCAGGGGAGAATCACTGGAAGGTTGTTAAAACCATCCTGAAGTATTTAAGAAATACTAAAGACCAGTGGCTTGTTTATGGTGAATCGGACTTGAGACTTATAGGGTTTATAGACTCTAGTTTCCAGTCTGATCACGATGACAGTAAAAGTATGTTGGGATTTATTTTTACCCTTAATGGTGGGGCTATCTGCTGGAAATGTTCCAAGCAGCACATAGTGGTTGATTCAGTTTGTGAGGCAGAGTATGTCGCTGCATCAGATGCTGCCAAAGAAGTGGTGTGGCTGAGAAAATTCATCACCGAGCTTGGAGTAGCACCCTCCCTTGTTGGTCCAGTTTTGCTCTACTGTGACAGCTCTGGAGCCATTGCTCAGGTGAAGGAACCGAAGGCACACCAGCGGACGAAGCATATTCTGCGCCACTACCATCTCATCTGAGAAATTGTGGATCGAGGAGACGTCGATCTTCAGAAGATCGACGGGAAGGAGAACCTAGCTGACCCATTCACTAAAGCCATTGCGGTGAAGGAGTTCGACAACTACAAGTCGAAGATGGGTATTAGATACTGCACCGATTAGCTTTAGGCCAAGTGGGAGATTGTTGGAAATAGTGTCCCAAAGCCAATCGTTAGCCTGTTGACGGTTGTGCTCATTTTTTGTATTTGTACATGAATTATGAATTAATAAAAAATTATTTTAGTATTTTTCATCATAAAATATTTCATCTTCTAATGAACTCCTATGTTGTGGTGAAGTCCTTAGGACTATTTAGACTCGATAAAGGAGAATTTATCGTTTAGTCCTTAAATCTGTTCGCGACCAAATGATATGTTGTTACTAAGGACGACAATATTTATCAAGCATAGGTCATTGTATGCCATATAGGTTGGTTGTCCTCTTAACCAATGAGTGTGGAGACACTGATATGGCATACAGGTGAGATGTAAGGGTACATCTACACTGAACGTGACCAACTCCGGAGCAATATCTTCTGTCAAGATTTGCTCCGATGGAATATGGGTATAAATATCCCTCCGACCTGAGACCGCCATGGTGACTTGCAAGCAACTCACTGCACTTAGGCACTGGACTACCTAAATTTTTAATTCAGTGACGGAAGGCTGCTGGGTGTAGTCAAGTACTTGACTTGTCGGTGCGTGTGTCAAGATGGGATTGACCACTCCAGTTTAGAAGCTGTGTACAGCCGTATTTCAATTTAGCAAAACCTTGGCCAGGGTAGTCCTTGTGAGGAGTCACAAGACTGTTTGAGTTGAGCACGATTCGGATGATCTGATCAGGGTTGACAGTTTAACCCTGAGTCATCCTAAACACAGGGGTCAAAAGGATGAATTATACAATAACCATATTCATGTAAGTTCTGAGTGTTGCGATTGCGACTCTTCGACCTATCCAGACGTCGGGTACCATTGCTAGATGGTCACTATGATTAGTACAGGAATTGGTTCCTGTACTACCGGCTTAGGTTCGAACTTGTGGGGTCAAACACATTAGAGGTTCCTATCTGATCTGATGGCTGGTGTAGAATCCTACATATTTAGGACTCAGTGATCGAGAATCAGGATTCTCTGATCATGAGTTCCACACATTATGGGTACCGGGGTCAAGAGTCCCACTGGTTGGGACTTTTCAATCAGGGTTACATATCGATGAATTCTGATGCCCGATTGCCCATCGAATTTGCACAAAGTATTTATGAGTGGTTTTATTAGTGATTTGATCACTAATTAACTCAATTTGATTGAATAATTATTTTTGGATCAAGTCCTATTGAATTGGATTCAGTTGGGTTTGACTCGATTAGGTTAAGAGTTGACCTAGTCATCGAGATGGTTTGGTCCCTGATTTGATCAAGGGTTGGGCTTAGTCAATTTTTGATTTGATTAGGATTTTATTGAGCTTAATTAAGCTTAATTAAGTTAGATTTAAATTAGTCTAATTGGACCTAACTTATTTGGTTCAATTAGGTTGGTTTAAATAATGAAACCACCTTGACCCAATCTCCATGCGCTACCTCACTTCCATTGCACCCATTTGAATTCATGAGAAGGAACTTCTCATGAATTTTTTTCTCATGCCAAGCCCTCTCCACGCCCCACTTTAATGTGCCAATTGAATGGATAAGGATGATTGGTTGGCCATTCAAATTCAAAATAAAGTAAGAATTTGAATGGGCAATCAATCTTTGCGTCTTATCCCTTTTTTAACGCCCCATTTATTACATGAGAAAAATATTTCTCATAAAATTATTCCATGCACAATTTAAGCCATGCCTCACAGCTTTAGTGGATAAGGAATGAGTTGGTGTCCATTTGAATTCAAATTTGATTTGAATTCAAATGTGTAATTACTCATCTTTATCCTTTCTTTTGGATAAGATGTTTGACGTTGTTATAAAAGGAGGAGAAGAGTGGGGTGTGTAGTAAGAAGATTTTTTGGAGAAAAATTTTGGGGTGTGAGGAAGTCTTGTGCGTGAGAAGGGTGTCCATATCCTTCCAAGAGAAAAAGAAAGAAAAGAAAGAAAAGTGGGTGCAAGGTTTTCGGTGAGTTCCTTAGAGTTTTAGCCTGGGGTTCGAGAAGTGAGAAAGTGAGCTACGAATGTCGTGAGCTCACAAAATCTCAGTGAGATCTTTAACATTCTCTTAAGCATATCTGTTGATGATCTGGAGCATCTAAAGAATCGATAGACATTGATCGAAGGAGTTCAATCAGCATCGGCCGTCAAAAGGGCTCTACAACGAGCTAGCACTCGTGAGGAGTCGATCAGACCGAGAACTTCGTGTGGATGATCCACAGAGGTCAGACACGCTGTGTGGCTACATCACGATGATCAGACTCTCCCAACGATGATCAGATTGTGGCGATCTACTACCCGTACAAAGGTATTATTTTCTGAACACATTACAGTAAAGTATTTACTGTTCGAATTTGAATTTCAAATTTAAATAAATGCATGCTATATATCATATTAAGATTTTAGTGTAGAGTAAATTTATGTTAATTAATTTGATTAATTAATATTTTTCTACTGTAAAATCATAATTTTGAAAAAGTTTTAAAATTATCATTTTACCCCTGCACTGAATTTTTCCACAGTAGGCTCATCATTCTCAATGATGTGGGTTGTGTTGTCATTCTCGATGATAAACCCATACCTGAGTAGTACACTACACACTCTATTTGACCTTCAGAGAGGAGGTGTGTGTAGTGGCTGTATCTCAACAATGGGCATATCTGGTTGAGAACCATCTGGTGAATCCTGGATGGATTGTAGGTTTTGAACTTCCTCAAGTTCAACAGACCTCCTACTGCCTCCTTCTTAGATAAACTCTTTCTCCAAGAAAATGGCATACCTACCAACAAACACCCTTTGTTGGGTAGGATTATCGAAGTAGTATCCTATACTCTCCTTGGGATAACCTACAAACCTGCATTTTTCTGATCTAGCATCCAGCTTATGTCTATCAATATTTTTCACATAAGTTGGGCAACCCTAAATCTTAAGATGCTTAAGATTGGATCTTTTTCCTTTCCATACTTCATATGGAGTGCTAGAAATATATTTCAAAAGTATTTTATTTAAAATATACGTTGCAGCCTCGAGGGCATATCCCCAAAAGGATAATGGAAGATCCGTGAAACACATCATGGACCACACCATATCTAATAAGGTGTGATTCTTTCTTTCAGTAATTCTATTAAATTGTGAAGTATAAGGAGGTATCCATTGAGAGAGTATACAATTTTATTTTAAATAATTGAGAAACTCACTAGACAAGTATTCTCCTCCTCGATCCAATCGAAGAGCTTTAATACTTTTACTAGTTTGTTTCTCGACCATTCTTTGATACTCTTTAAATTTGTCAAAGACTTCAGATTTGTATTTTATTAAATACACATATCTAAACCTAGACATATCATCAGTAAATATGATGAAGTAAGAGTATCCACCTCTGGCTTGAATCGATATTGGACCACACACATCAGTATGTACAAGGTCCAAAATGTCACTCGCCCGATCTCCATATCCAGTAAATAGAGTCTTGATCATTTTTCTCATGAGGTAAGATTCACAATTCTATATGATTCATAATCATAAGGATCAAAGAAATTATGTTTGTATAGCTTGTTAATCCTTGACTCATTTATATGGCCAAGTCGGTAGTGCCAGAGGTATGTGACATTCACATCCTCTCTCTTTCTTTTCTTCATATTATCAATATGAAGCACATTATCATTAAGTGAAAGAAACATAAGACCATTATTAACAAAAGCACTTCCATAATATTTATTAGAAAAATATATAGAACAACCATTGTTCTTTGTAATTATTTCAAAACTTTGTTCCAATAATAATGGTACAGAAATAATATTTCTAACAATATTTGAAATATAATGACAGATCTTTAGTTCCAAAATTTTTTTTGAAGGCAACTTCAAAACCCTGGTTCCTATGGCTTCGGCTTGAATGGACTCTTCACTTGCACCGAACAGCTCGAAGTCACCTTATTCAGATTCTTTTTTTTCTGTAAACCCTGCAATAATTTATAAAAGTGTGAACCACAGGCGGTATCCAATACCCAAGAATTTGATATTAAAGTACTTAATGATAAATTAGTTTGTATCATATATAAATTTTTAGTAATATTTACTGATTTCACAGTTGCAAGGTACTCCTTGCAATTTCTCTTCCAGTGGCCCTCCTTGCTACATGTTGGGTTTCAGGGTGGGCATGCACAGTGAAAACATAATGAATTTTAAAATTTTAATAAAAAAAATTTAAATATTAAACTCTTAAACCAGTATCTCCTTGATGATTAACAATCATATATAACATAAATTCAAGATTAAATTTAAGTTATAGAAAAATACTTGCAGCGCTTAATCCAAATTTTGGCAGAACCTCCATCAAACGCCCAAGTGTTCGCCCTCCAACGATGATCCACACAGGGCTATGATCAGGACACCAACTCTTTGAGATAATTTTTTCTTCAAAATTCTCACTCTGAGAATTTTCTTAAACACCAGGACCCCAAGACCCTCTTCCCCTTCTCCTAGCCTTCCTATCCCTACCTTTCTTCTCTCCTTGTCTTCCTTAATTCTCTTCCTAGACTCTTGTCCTAAAATCAGACTTGTCCTTTCTATTTTTGGACTTATCCTAATAAGAGAAGGAAGAGACTAATTGGACAATAGGGAGAGGATGTTAGAAAGAAAGAAAGAATTAAAAATCTGAATGAATCCAATCCCCCGATGCAACCCCTTTAAATACTTAGCGATGGGTTGCCTTCGAAAATTTTTTGCATCCCTTCCACGCACCATCTCGCATCCATAAAAAAATCTCATACCTCATGATGAATTTTCATGCCCATATAAAAGTTTTTGACACATGACAATTATCAGAAAAAAATCCAAGAGATGCTTCATGCAGAAGGACTCTTCGGAATATTTTTCTCGATGATTCTCCGATGCATCGCGCAGCTTCCCATGGCATAATTTTTTTCCACCACCCATCAATATAATTTTGTCCATCAAATGGCCAAAAATTAAGGCACTAACATGAGAATGTCATGGAAAAATATTTAGATTAATAAGTGGCATGACAAATGGGTTAGAGTCCTTCATAAGTTGGACTCTTGGTCAGGCACATGAATCAAGCTGACAGGATTTCTAACTTCAATGAATTTCCATGATTAAACTAGAAGGAATTTTAACTTCAAAAAAATTCCACATGCTTAAAATAAAGTTAGAAATTATCAAAAATTTATTTCATCATGGAAAATAGGATAAGCTTGAGGATGAGGCATCCCATTTCATGGGAAGCAAAAGCTGTTTCTGCACACAAAAATTGCACCCACACACAAGAAAAATTTTTGACTCATGGAGACTTGGTTTCCTGGCTCCAAAGTTTTGGTACATATAGCCAAGTGCCGAACCAACTCAAACCAAAAATTGATTTGAATTAATTTGGCTTTAATTAGCCCAATCTAGAATCAATTTTAAACCCAATTTGAAACAAGGAGCTAGTTTTTTGCAACATGTGCTAGCATGTCAATTTTGCAAATATGATCTAATCCAATTAGACCCCTGATCAATATCCTTTCTGTATGACCCATTGGGTTCCACATCTAGCCAGCAATAGGTCTGAGTTCAAGTCGATTTGATTTGATTAAAATTTAATCTAACCGATCTAGATCCAATCGAGCTAACCCGATTTCAGCAATTAGAACTCTTTCTAATTGGTGATTGAATTAAACTCTTTAATTCGATCAAACCCATAAGACAAGATTGATGTCTAGCAATGTATCATGTCTACCTGAAAGATATAAAATTTTTGATAAAAATATCAAAAATATCCTTCAGTGGAAAGTTACCGTACAATTTGATCCTGCAATATTCCTGCACCCCGAATATGACTCTAGATATGGAATGATGTCAAATCCAATATCATACTCATATTTCTCTCAATCTTATATGATGATTCAATTAATAAAATATTAAAAATACTTTCTAATTTTTATTCTACTTTGATCAAAGGCTTTCTGAATCATCAATCGATCAGAACAAGTAGGATGCGATTTCCTCTTACCAGGAGTGATCGATTCCATGTTGACCTACTCACAACCTCCATACACATTCTACCATATCTAGAATATCCCGTATATGACTAAGTCATGAATGAGTATGAATCAAAAAAATATGGATTCATGTATACAAGGTTCTACGGTAGTCTCAGGTCAAAAGATTACATGCACAACTCCCACTATAAGAAAACATCTCTTGACAGGTAAGTAAATTCCATAAGATGTTTCTTAAGTCAGATCAATTCAGTGAACTCATTCTTTAATGAGCACCCACTTCCTTGTATTAGTGTCTCACACAAGTGGCATATGAGATCTGCCACCCTCTCCATCGAGCATACATAGAAAGTGCTAATCTATCCAGAACATTGATCCCCTACTCAATGCTCCTATGACTAGGAATATTTTAAATCAGGATTTTTAGGATTTTAGGTCTCATAGGTATGATCTCATCATAACCCTAAATCTATTTTTTTGATTTATGGAGTTCATCATAATCATTACTAAAGTAAGATGCAGCATATGATGACAAATGCCTTTTATTATTTAAAGAGTCAATACATAAGTCTGAAAGATTACAAAAAAAATCCATCAAAATATAAATTTCGATTGGCTTGTATGGCATATTCATTTCAATCTCCCACTTGCACTAAAGTCAATCACCCTTATATTTTATCCCCATACAATCGAGATGGAGATCGAACTGCTGCTGTGATAGAGCCTTAGTGAATGGGTCTGCTATGTTATTATTTGTTTTTACTCGTTCAATAACAACATCTTGTCTTTCGATTATTTCACGAACGAGATGGAAGCGTCTTAGAATATGCTTGGATTTATGATGAGACCTTGATTCCTTTGCTTGAGCAACTGCTTCAGTATTATCATAGCAAAGTGGTATTAGATTCTTAATCTCAGAAATGACACCCAACTCAGTGATGAACTTCTTCATCTAGACAGCTTCCTTGGCGGTTTCACTTGCAGCTATATATTCTGCCTCAGTGGTTGAGTCAGCTATAGTCTGTTGCTTGAAACTTTTCAACTAACAGCTCCACCATTAAGAGTAAAGACATACCCTGAAGTGGACTTGCTACCATCAGGGTCTGATTGAAAACTAGAGTTAGAATAACTTTCTAGTTTTAAATCAGATCCTCCATATATCAAAAAGATATCTTTAGTCCTTCTTAGGTACTTAAGAATATTTTTCACTACTTTTCAATGATCTTTTTCTGGATCAGCCTGAAATCTACTAACTATGCCTAAGGCATAGGCAACATCAGGCTTAGTACATAGCATAGCATACATGATCGACCCTACTGTCGAAGCATAGGGAATAGAACTCATTCTATTTCTCTCTTTCGGTGTTTTAGGAGACATCCTTTTAGAGAGATATATGCCTTGACTCATGGGTAAATAACCTCTTTTACTACCATCCATGCTAAACCTCTTTCGCACTAAGTCTGTGTACCTGGATTAGGACAAGCCTAACATCCTCTTAGATCTATCCCTATAGATCTTTATACCTAGTATATAGGATGCTTCACCCAAATTCTTCATGGAAAACTTACTTGATAGCCATGTCTTGACCGATTGTAACATTGGTATATCATTCTCAAAAAGATGTCATCCACATATAAAACTAAGAAGACAATGGCACTCCCACTATTCTTCTTGTATACACAAGGTTCATCCACATTTTTGATAAAGTCAAACTCTTTGACTGTAACATCAAATCGGATGTTCCAACTCCTCGAGGCCTATTTTAATCCATAAATAGATTTCTTAAGCTTGCATACCTGATTTTCTCTCCCTTTTGAGACAAACCCTTCTGGCGGAGACATGTAAACCTCTTCCTCAAGATAACCATTAAGGAAGGCGGTCTTCACATCCATTTGCCAAATCTCATAATCATGGTATGCTGCTATTGCAAGCATAATCCATATACATTTGAGCATGGCAACAGGTAAAAATATTTCATCATAATCAATACCCTATTTTTGCCTGAAATATTTAACTAGTAATCTAGCTTTATAGGTTTCAACTTGGCCATCCGCTCCAATCTTTTTCTTATAAATCCATTTGTATCTAATAGGGGTCACACCCTCTGGTGCATCAACCAAAGTCCACACTTGGTTGGAATACATGGAGTCCATTTCCGATTTCATAGCCTCTAGCCATTTGTCTGAGTCCCTTCTCATGATGGCTTTCGTATAGGTCAAAGGTTCATTATTTTCAATAATGTGGGCTTCATTATTCTCAATAATGAACCCATACCTCATAGGTGCATTCCGCACCCTATCCGACCTTCAGAGAGGAGGTATACTTTATGTTTGTACTTCATTAATGGATATTTTTGGTTGAGGATCATCTTGTGCTTGCATTTGTAGGTCTTGAATTTCTCTAAGTTCAATTTTCTTCCCACTACCTCTTTCTAGGATAAATTCTTTTTTCATAAAAGTGGCATATTTACTGACAAACACCTTATATTCAATAGGATGGTAAAAGAGATATCCTATACTCTCTTTAGAATAACCTACAAACAAGTATTTATCTATCCTAGCACTCAGCTTATGTCCAAAATTTTTTTAACATAAGCTGGACATCCCCATATCTTAAGATACTTAAGATTAGGCTTCTTTCCTCTCCATATCTCATATGGAGTGCTTGGCATAGATTTTGAAGGTACTCTATTCAGGATATAAATAGTAGTTTCTACGGCATATCCTCAGAAAAAAATTGACAAATCTGTAAGGCACATCATGGACCGCACCATATCTAATAAAGTGTGATTCCTCCTTTTCGGTACACCATTTAGCTGGGTGTATAGGGAGGGATCCATTCTGAGAGAATTCTATTTTCTTTAAGATGATCTAAAAATTTATTGGATAAGTATTCTCCTCCTCGATCAGATCGAAGGATTTTAATACTTTTTTTAGTTTATTTCTCAACCATACTTTAATACTCTTTAAATTTATCAAAGGCTTCGGATTTGTGTTTCATAAGATACACATATCCAAACCTAGATAAATCATCAGTGAATGTTATAAAATAAGAGTATCCTCTTCTAGCTTCTGTTGTCACAGGACCACATACATCAGTATGTACAAGTCCTAATAACTCACTTGTCCTTTCTTCATGTCCACTAAATGGTGCCTTAGTCATTTTTTTCATAAGATAAGATTCACAAGTACCTAATGATTCATAATCATAAGGATCAAAGAACTCTTCTTTGTATAACTTGTTAATCCTTGTCTCACTTATATGACCAAGTCGACAATGCCAAAGTAAAGTATTATTCAACTCTTCTCTCTTTCATTTTTTACTTTCATTAATACAAAAAATATTATCATTAGATAGAATTAGAAGACTATTAATAACGCCATGACAAATAATTTTATTAGAAAAAGAAATTAAGCAACTATTGCTTCTTCCATTTATTTCATAACCTCGTTGCAATAGTAACGATACAGAAATAATATTTCTAATGATCTTAGGCATATAATAACAGTTTTTTAGCTCTAAGATCTTTCCAGAAGGTAACTTTAACATATATATCCCTACAGCCTCTGCTTGGATTGACTCTCCTCCAACATCGTAGAGCTCAAAGTCACCCTTCATCAGCACTCTAATATTCTGCAGCCCCTGCAACGACTTGCAGATATGAGAACTGTAGGCAGTATCCAATACCCAAGAGTCTGAATTGAAAGAACTTAATGATAAAATTGTATGTATCTCATACATACTTTTTGGTGCATCGTTTGCACCTGCCTTTACAGTTGCAAGATATAATTTGTAATTTCTTTTCCAGTGTCCTGCCTTGCCACAGTGAAAGTAGGTACCCTATCTAGAGACTTTCTTTCCCTTCTTCTTCATCTTGCCACCCTTAGGATTCAGTGCTTTCTTTGAACCCTTAAAATCTGACTTCTTCTTTGAGATTTTATCCACAAGAAGAAGTGGAACCTTTTCTTTCTTAATATGGCTCTCAGCTATCTTAAGCATATTTAACAGTTCAGGCAAAGAGATATTCAGTTTGTTCATATGATAGTTCACAACAAACTGAGCGAATGACTTGGGGAGAGATTGCAGGATCAAATCCTAACTTAATTCTCCATCCATCACAAAATCAAGTTGACCCAATCTAGTGATTAGATCAATGACCTTCAGGACATGGTCTTGTACGGATGATCCCTCAGTCATTCTAGCATAGAATAACTACTTAGATATCTTATATCTAGCAGTTCTACTCTGTTCTCCATACAACTCTTTAAGATTGAAGAGTATGGATTGAGTATCCATGCTCTCATGCTGCCTCTGCAACTCATTGCTCATAGAGGCCAGTATGATGCACTTGACAGTCAAACTGTCATTCTTCCATATCTTGTATATGGATACCTCCTCTTCTGTGGCATCATCTCCAACCTCTTGTGGTTCAGGGATGTCAAGAATATAGGAGAGCTTCTCTTGAGTGAGTATGATCGTTAAATTTCTCAATCAGTCTACATAATTGAGATCGATCAACTTGTTGGAATCTAAAATTTTTCACAATGATAGTGAAGATGCAATTTGTAGAATTTAATCTACAATAATTAAAGAATATTACATAAGCAAACAACTTATATTGACTCATACAATTAAATAAGGTCTTTAGATTTAATTGTGCCTTCCACTATTTTATCGAACATCATAACCCTCTACTATGATGAACGAGACATATTTAATATTTATCTTAGTGGGATTGAGACCCTAATTCCTCATAATGATCTTGTGTTAACACAACAAACCCTTATGAGTTCATAGGTAGGAAACTCTTTTCAATTGCATCTCATGTAATTTTTAATATTATATCTTGGCCTTTAAAATATTATTAGCATTGTGTTAACACAACAAGCTATACTATTTTAATTAAGTTAGACCTTTCATTTCAATACAGTCAAATTCTAATATAACTGTCCTTGTGTTAACACAATAAAGCAGCATATTCAAAATTGCCATAAGCATCTTCTATGCACCAGGATTATGTTATATCAATCCTTATGACAAGCCTTATGTTACCACAATAAACTAGCCATAGTTCATGATGTAACATTAACCTAGCATGAAGGAAGGCCCTTAACAGTGTTTTCAACATTAGGATTTTTCAATATCAAGATCACTTAATCAAATTGGCCAGGTAAGTAAGGTGGGGGTCTCCCCATTGTTTTCCTTAGACCCCAATAAATTGGTCAGGTTAGACAATGGAATCAATTAAAGAACCACCTATAGCACTTTTCTAGACACCAATTGATCAAGAATTAGTTAACCCATAGTTGCATATCACTACCACTTAATATAATTTTCTAATGAGGGTTTTTATTTGATCTCATGCACATTCTAACTATATAATACCTATTTATATATCAATATTAAAACTTTATACATGTGCAAGTGTAACATATAGAAATTCATCATCCTAGGACAACCTTGCAGCATAACCCCGTTATGCTAGAACAACTTTATGTCAAGATGATGAAGTGGGTGAATGATATATGCATTATTTCATATCATCATATGAAAGCATAAATTATTTTATAGTATAAATTATACTATGGATCACATAAATATTATGTATATATGATTGAACCAAACAAGGTCGGCTCTGATACCACTGTAGGGTTTCAGGGTGGGCATGCACAGTGAAAACATAATGGATTTCAAAATTTTAATAAAGAAATCCTAAATATTAAACCCTTAAATCAGCATTTCTTTGATGATTAACAATCATATATAACATAAATTCAAGATTAAATTTAAGTTATAGAAAATACCTGCAGTGCTTAATCTAAATTTCGGCAGAACCTCCACCAGGCGCTCCAGTGTTTGCCCTCCAACGGTGATCCACACAGGGCTATGATCAGGAACCAACTCTTTGAGATGATTTCTCTTTCAAAATTCTTACTTTAAAAATTTTCTTAAACACCAGGACCCCAAGACCCTCTTCCTCTTCTCCTAGCCTTCCTATCCCTACCTTTCTTCTCTCCTTGTCTTCCTTAATTCTCTTCACAGACTCTTGTCCTAAAATCGAACTTATCCTTTCTATTTTTGGACTTGTCCTAATAAGAGAAGGAAGAGACTAATTAATAATAGGGAGAGGATGTTAGAAAGAAAGGAGGAATTAAAAATCTGAATGAATCCAATCCCCCGGCGCACCCCCCTTTAAATACTTAGCGATGGGTTGCCTTCGGGAATTTTTTGCACCCCTTTCACATGCCATCTGACATCCATCAGAAAATCTCATACCTCCTAAAGAATTTTTATATCCATCTGAAAGTTTTTGACACATGGCAATCATTGGAAAAAAATCCAAGAGATGCTTCATGCAGAAGGACTCTTCGAAATATTTTTCTCGATGATTCTTCGATGCATCGCGTAGCTTCCCATGGCATAATTTTTTTCCACCACCCATCAATGTAATTTTATCCATCCAATGGCCAAAAATAAAGGCACTAACATGAGAATGTCATGAAAAAAATTCAGATTAAGAAGTGGCATGACAAATGGGTTAGAGTCCTTCACAAGTTGGACTCTTGGTCAGGCGTATGGATCAGTCTAACTGGATTTCCAACTTCAATGAATTTCCATGATTAAATCAAAAGAATTTTAACTTCAAAAAATTCTTCATGCTTAAAATAAAGTTAAAAATTATCAAAAAATTTATTTCATCATGGAACATAGGATAAGCTTGAGGATAAGGCATCCCATCTCATGGGATGCAAAAGCTATTTCTGCACACAAAAACTGCACCCATGCACAAGAAAAATTCTTGACTCATGGAGACATGGCTCCAAAGTTTTAGTACATGCAGCCAAGGGCTGATCCAACTCAAACCCAAAATTGATTTAAATAATTTGGCTTTAATTAGCCCAATCTAGAATCAATTTTAAACCCAATTTGAAACAAGGAGCTAGTTTTTTGCAACATGTGCTAGCATGTCAATTTTGCAAATATGATCTAATCCAATTAGACCCCTGATCAATACCCTTTATGTGTGACTCATTGGGTTCCACATCTAACCAGCAATAGTTCTAAGTTCGAGTCGATTTGATTTGATTTGAATTTAATCTAACTGATCTAGATCCAATCAAGCTAACCCGATTTCAGCAATTAGAATTCTTTCTAATTGGTGATTGAACTAAACTCTTTAATTCGATCAAACCCATAAGACAAGATTGACGTCTAGCAACGTATCATGTCTACCTAGAAGATATAAAAATTTTATAAAAATACCAAAAATACCCTTCAGTGGAAAGTTACCATGCAATTTGATCCTGCGATCTCCCTGCACCCCGAATATGACTCCGGATATGGAATGATGTCAAATCCAATATCATACTCATATTTCTCTCAATCTTATATGATGATTCAATTAATAAAATATTAAAAACTCTTTCTAATTTTTATTCTACTTTGATCAAAGGCTTCCTAAATCATCAATCGATCAGAACAAGTAGGATGCGATTTCCTCTTACCAGGAGTGATCGATTCCATGTTGACCTACTCACAACCTCCATACACATTCTACCATATCTAGAATACCCCGTATATGACTAAGTCATGAATGAGTATGAACCAAAAAAATATGGATTCATGTATACAAGGTTCTATGGTAGTCTCAGGTCAAAAGATTACATGCACAACTCCCACTATAAGAAAACATCTCTTGACAGGTAAGTAAATTCCATAAGATGTTTTTTAAGTCAGATCAATTCAGTGAATTCATTCTCTAATGAGCACCCACTTCTTTGTATTAGTGTCTCACACAAGTGGCATATGAGATCTGCCACCCTCTCCACCGAGCATACATAGAAAGTGCTAATCTATCCAGAATATTGATCCCCTACTCAATGCTCCTATGACTAGAAATATTTTAAATCAAAATTTTTAGGATTTTAGGTCTCATAGGTATGATCTCATCATAACCCTAAACCCATTTTTTGATTTATGGAGTTCATCATAATCATTACTAAGGTAAGATGCAGCATATGATGAAAAATGCCTTTTATTATTTAAAGAGTCAATACATAAGTCTGAAAGATTACAAGAAAAACCCATCAAAATATAAATTTCGATTGGCTTGTAAGGCATATTCTTTTCAATCTCCCACTTGCACTAAAGTCAATCACCCTTATATTTTATCCCCATACAATCGAGATGGCGATCGAACTGCTGCTGTGGTAGAGCCTTAGTGAATGGGTCTGCTATGTTATTCTTTGTTTCTACTCGTTCAATGACAACATCTTGTCTTTCGATTATTTCACGAACGAGATGGAAGCGTCTTAGAATGTGCTTGAATTTATGATGAGACCTTGGTTCCTTTGCTTGAGCAACTGCTTCAGTATTATCATAGTAAAGTGGTATTAGATTCTTAATCTCAGAAACGACACCCAACTCAGTGATGAACTTCTTCATCCAGACAGCTTCCTTGGCGGTTTCACTTGCAGCTATATATTCTGCCTCAGTGGTTGAGTCAGCTACAGTCTGTTGCTTGAAACTTTTCAACTAACAGCTCCACCATTAAGAGTAAAGACATACCCTGAAGTGGACTTGCTACCATCAAGGTCTGATTGAAAACTAGAGTTAGAATAACTTTCTAGTTTTAAATCAGATCCTCCATATATCAGAAAGATATCTTTAGTCCTTCTTAGGTACTTAAGAATATTTTTCACTACTTTTCAATGATCTTTTTCTGGATCAGCCTGAAATCTACTAACTATGCCTAAGGCATAGGCAACATCAGGCTTAGTACATAGCATAGCATACATGATCGACCCTACTGTCGAAGCATAGAGAATAGAACTCATTCTATTTCTCTCTTCCGGTGCTTTAAGAGACATCCTTTTAGAGAGATATAAGCCTTGACTCATGGGTAAAGAACCTCTTTTACTTCCATCCATGCTAAACCTCTTTAGCACTAAGTCCATGTACCTGGATTGGGACAAGCCTAACATCCTCTTAGATCTATCCCTATAGATCTTTATACCTAGTATATAGGATGCTTCACCCAAATTCTTCATGGAAAACTTACTTGATAGCCATGTCTTGACCGATTGTAACATTGGTATATCATTCTCAATAAGAAGTATGTCATCCACATATAAAACTAAGAAGACAATGGCACTCCCACTATTCTTCTTGTATACACAAGGTTCATCCACATTTTTGATAAAGTCAAACTCTTTGACTGTAACATCAAATCGGATGTTCCAACTCCTCGAGGCCTATTTTAATCCATAAATAGATTTCTTAAGCTTGCATACCTGATTTTCTCTCCCTTTTGAGACAAACCCTTCTGGCGGAGACATGTAAACCTCTTCCTCAAGATAACCATTAAGGAAGGCGGTCTTCACATCCATTTGCCAAATCTCATAATCATGGTATGCTGCTATTGCAAGCATAATCCATATAGATTTGAGCATGGCAACAGGTGAAAATATTTCATCATAATCAATACCCTGTTTTTGCCTGAAATATTTAGCTAGTAATCTAGCTTTATAGGTTTCAACTTGGCCATCCGCTCCAATCTTTTTCTTATAAATCCATTTGTATCTAATAGGGGTCACACCCTCTGGTGCATCAACCAAAGTCCACACTTGGTTGGAATACATGGAGTCCATTTCAGATTTCATAGCCTCTAGCCATTTGTCTGAGTCCCTTCTCATGATGGCTTTCGTATAGGTCAAAGGTTCATCATTTTCAATAATGTGGGCTTCATTATTCTCAATAATGAACCCATACCTCATAGGTGCATTCCGCACCCTATCCGACCTTCAGAGAGGAGGTATACTTTATGTTTGTACTTTATTAATGGATATTTTTGGTTGAGGATCATCTTGTGCTTGCATTTGTAGGTCTTGAATTTCTCCAAGTTCAATTTTCTTCTCACTACCTCTTTCTAGGATAAATTCTTTTTTCATAAAAGTGGCATATTTACTGACAAACACCTTATATTCAGTAGGATGGTAAAAGAGATATCCTATACTCTCTTTAGAATAACCTACAAACAAGTATTTATCTATCCTAGCACTCAGCTTATGTCCAAAATTTTTTTTAACATAAGCTGGACATCCCCATATCTTAAGATACTTAAGATTAGGCTTCTTTCCTCTCCATATCTCATATGGAGTGCTTGGCATAGATTTTGAAGGTACTCTATTCAGGATATAAATAGTAGTTTCTAGGGCATATCCTCAGAAAAAAAATTGACAAATCTGTAAGGCACATCATGGACCGCACCATATCTAATAAAGTGTGATTCCTCCTTTTCGGTACACCATTTAGCTGGGTGTATAGGGAGGGATCCATTCTGAGAGAATTCTATTTTCTTTAAGATGATCTAAAAATTTATTGGATAAGTATTCTCCTCCTCGATCAGATCGAAGGATTTTAATACTTTTTTTAGTTTATTTCTCAACCATACTTTAATACTCTTTAAATTTATCAAAGGCTTCGGATTTGTGTTTCATAAGATACACATATCCAAACCTAGATAAATCATCAGTGAATGTTATAAAATAAGAGTATCCTCTTCTAGCTTCTGTTGTCACAGGACCACATACATCAGTATGTATAAATCCTAATAACTCACTTGTCCTTTCTCCATGTCCACTAAATGGAGCCTTAGTCATTTTTTCCATAAGATAAGATTCACAAGTACCTAATGATTCATAATCATAAGGATCAAAGAACTCTTCATTGTATAACTTGTTAATCCTTGTCTCACTTATATGACCAAGTCGACAATGCCAAAGTAAAATATTATTCAACTCTTCTCTCTTTTGTGTTTTACTTTCATTAATACGAAAAATATTATCATTAGATAGAATTAGAAGACTATTAATAACGCCATGATAAATAATTTTATTAGAAAAAGAAATTAAGCAACTATTGCTTCTTCCATTTATTTCATAACCTCGTTGCAATAGTAACGATACAGAAATAATATTTCTAATGATCTTAGGTATATAATAACAGTTTTTTAGCTCTAAGATCTTTCCAGAAGGTAACTTTAACATATATATCCCTACAGCCTCTGCTTGGATTGACTCTCCTCCAACGTCGTAGAGCTCAAAGTCACCCTTCTTCAGTACTCTAATATTCTGCAGCCCCTGTAACGACTTGCAGATATGAGAACTGTAGGCAGTATCCAATACCCAAGAGTCTGAATTGAAAGAACTTAATGATAAAGTTGTATGTATCTCATACATACTTTTTGGTGCATCGTTTGCACCTGCCTTTACAGTTGCAAGATATAATTTATAATTTCTTTTCCAATGTCCTGCCTTGCCACAGTGAAAGTAGGTACCCTATCTAGAGACTTTCTTTCCCTTCTTCTTCATCTTGCCATCCTTAGGATTCAGTGCTTTCTTTGAACCCTTAAAATCTGACTTCTTCTTTGAGGTTTTATCCACAAGAAGAAGTGGAACCTTTTCTTTCTTAATATGGCTCTCAGCTATCTTAAACATATTTAACAGTTCAGGCAAAGAGATATTCAGTTTGTTCATATGATAGTTCACAACAAACTGAGCGAATGACTTGGGGAGAGATTGCAGGATCAAATCCTAACTTAATTCTCCATCCATCACAAAATCAAGTTGACCCAATCTAGTGATTAGATCAATGACCTTTAGGACATGATCTTGTACGGATGATCCCTCAGTCATTCTAGCATAGAATAACTGCTTAGATATCTCATATCTAGCTGTTCTACTCTGTTCTCCATACAACTCTTTAAGATTGAAGAGTACGGATTGAGTATCCATGCTCTCATGCTGCCTCTGCAACTCATTGCTCATAGAGGCCAGTATGATGCACTTGACAGTCAAACTGTCATTCTTCCACATCTTGTATATGGATACCTTCTCTTCTGTGGCATCATCTCCAACCTCTTGTGGTTCAGGAATATCAAGAATATAGGAGAGCTTCTCCTGAGTGAGTATGATCTTTAAATTCCTCAATCAGTCTACATAATTGAGATCGATCAACTTGTTGGAATCTAAAATTTCTCACAATGATAGTGAAGATGCCATTTGTAGAATTTAATCTACAATAATTAAAGAATATTACATAAGCAAACAACTCATATTGACTCATCCAATTAAATAAGGTCTTTAGATTTAATTGTGCCTTCCACTATTTTATCGAACATCATAACCCTCTACTATGATGAACGAGACATATTTAATATTTATCTTAGTGGGATTGAGACCCTAATTCCTCATAATGATCTTGTGTTAACATAACAAACCCTTATGAGTTCATAGGTAGGAAACTCTTTTCAATTGCATCTCATGTAATTTTTAATATTATATCTTGGCCTCTAAAATATTATTAGCCTTGTGTTAACACAACAAGCTATACTATTTTAATTAAGTTAGACCTTTCATTTCAATACAGTCAAATTCTAATATAACTATCCTTGTGTTAACACAACAAAGCAGCATATTCAAAATTGCCATAAGCATCTTCTATGCACCAGAATTATGTTATATCAATCCTTATGACCAGCCTTATATTACCATAATAAACTAGCCATAGTTCATGATGTAACATTAACCTAGCATGAAGGAAGGCCCTTAACAGTGTTTTCAACATTAGGATTTTTCAATATCAAGATCGCTTAATAAAATTGGCTAGGTAAGTAAGGTGGGGGTCCCCCCGTTGCTTTCCTTAGACACCAATAAATTGGTCAGGTTAGACAATGGAATCAATTAAAGAACCACCTATAGCACTTTTCTAGACACCAATTGATCAAGAATTAGTTAACCCATAGTTGCATATCACTACCACTTAATATAATTTTCTAATGAGGGCTTTTATTTCGTCTCATGCACATTCTAACTATATAATACCTATTTATATATCAATATTAAAACTTTATACATGTGCAAGTGTAACATATAGAAATTCATCATCCTAGGACAACCTTGCAGCATAACCCCGTTATGCTAGGACAACTTTATGTCAAGATGATGAAGTGGTGAATGATATATGCATTATTTTATATCATCATATGAAAGCATAAATTATTTTATAGTATAAATTATACTATGGATCGCATAAACATTATGTATATATGATTGAACCAAACAAGGTCGGCTCTGATACCACTGTAGGGTTTCAGGGTGGGCATGCACAGTGAAAACATAATGGATTTCAAAATTTTAATAAAGAAATCCTAAATATTATATCCTTAAACCAGCATCTCTTTGATGATTAACAATCATATATAACATAAATTCAAGATTAAATTTAAGTTATAGAAAAATACCTGCAGTGCTTAATCTAAATTTCGGCAGAACCTCCACCAGGCTCTCCAGTGTTCGCCCTCCAACGGTGATCCACACAGGGCTATGATCAGAACACCAACTCTTTGAGATGATTTCTCCTTCAAAATTCTTGCTTTGAGAATTTTCTTAAACACCAGGACCCCAAGACCCTCTTCCTCTTCTCCTAGCCTTCCTATCCCTACCTTTCTTCTCTCCTTGTCTTCCTTAATTCTCTTCACAGACTCTTGTCCTAAAATCGAACTTATCCTTTCTATTTTTGGACTTGTCCAAATAAGAGAAGGAAGAGACTAATTGGATAATAGGGAGAGAATGTTAGAAAGAAAGGAGGAATTAAAAATTTGAATGAATCCAATCCCCCGGCGCACCCCCCTTTAAATACTTAGCGATGGGTTGCCTTCGGGAATTTTTCGCACCCCTTTCACATGCCATCTGGCATCCATCAGAAAATATCATACCTCCTGAAGAATTCTTATACCCATCTAAAAGTTTTTGACACATGGCAATCATTGGAAAAAAATCCAAGAGACGCTTCATGCAGAAGGACTCTTCGAAATATTTTTCTCGATGATTCTTCGATGCATCGCGTAGCTTCCCATGGCATAATTTTTTTTCCACCACCCATCAATGTAATTTTATCCATCCAATGGCCAAAAATCAAGGCACTAACATGAGAATGTCATGAAAAAAAATTCAGATTAAGAAGTGGCATGACAAATGGGTTAGAGTCCTTCACAAGTTGGACTCTTGGTCAGGCGCATGGATCAAGCTAACTGGATTTCCAACTTCATTGAATTTCCATGATTAAATCAGAAAGAATTTTAACTTCAAAAAATTCTTCATGCTTAAAATAAAGTTAGAAATTATCAAAAAATTTATTTCATCATGGAACATAGGATAAGCTTGAGGATAAGGCATCCCATCTCATGGGATGCGAAAGCTATTTCTGCACACAAAAACTGCACCCATGCACAAGAAAAATTCTTGACTCATGGAGACATGGCTCCAAAGTTTTAGTACATGCAGCCAAGGGCTGAACCAACTCAAACCCAAAATTGATTTAAAATAATTTGGCTTTAATTAGCCCAATCTAGAATCAATTTTAAACCCAATTTGAAACAAGGAGCTAGTTTTTTGCAACATGTGCTAGCATGTCAATTTTGCAAATATGATCTAATCCAATTAGACCCCTGATCAATACCCTTTGTGTGTGACTCATTGGGTTCCACATCTATCCAGCAATAGTTCTAAGTTCGAGTCGATTTGATTTGATTTGAATTTAATCTAACTGATCTAGATCCAATCAAGCTAACCTAATTTCAGCAATTAGAATTCTTTATAATTGGTGATTGAACTAAACTCTTTAATTCGATCAAACCCATAAGACAAGATTGACGTCCAGCAACGTATCATGTCTACCTAAAAGATATAAAATTTTTGATGGAAATACCAAAAATACCCTTCAGTGAAAAGTTACCATGCAATTTGATCCTGCGATCTCCCTGCACCCCGAATATGACTCCGGATATGGAATGATGTCAAATCCAATATCATACTCATATTTCTCTCAATCTTATATGATGATTCAATTAATAAAATATTAAAAATTCTATCCGAAACATTAATCCCCTACTCAATGCTCTAATAACTAGGAATATTTTAAATCAGGATTTTTAAGATTTTAGGTCTCATAGGTATGATCTCTCATAACCCTAAACCCATTTTCTTGATTTATGGAGTTCATCATAATCATTACTAAAGTAAGATGTAGCATATGATGAGAAATATCTTTTATTATTTAAAGAGTCAATACATAAGTCTGGAAGATTACAAGAAAAATCCAACAAAATACAAATTTCGATTGGCTTGTAGGGCATATTCCTTTCAAACTCTCACTTGTATTAAAGCCAATCGCCCTTATATTTTATCCCCATACAATCGAGATGGTGATTGAACTACTATTGTGGTAGAGCCTTAGTGAATGTGTCTGCTATGTTATTCTTTGTTTCTACTCGTTCAATGACAATATCTTATCTTTCGATTATTTCACGAACGAGATGGAAGCGACTTAGAATGTACTTAGATTTATGATGAGACCTTGGTTCCTTTGCTTGAGCAACTGCTCCAGTATTATCACAGTAAAGTGGTACTAGATTCTTAAACTCTGAAACCATACCCAACTCAGTGATGAACTTCTTCATCCAGATAGCTTCCTTGGCGGCTTCACTTGCAGCTGTATATTCTGCCTCAGTGGTTGAGTCAGCTACAGTCTGCTGCTTTAAACTTTTCCAACTAACAGCTCCACCATTAAGAGTAAAGACATACCCTGAAGTGGACTTGCTATCATCAGAGTCTGATTGAAAACTAGAGTCAGAATAACTTTCTAATTTTAAATCAGAACCTCCATATACCAGAAAAATATCTTTAGTCCTTCTTAGGTACTTAAGAATATTTTTCACTGCTTTCCAATGATCTTCTCCTGGATCAGCCTGAAATCTACTAACTATGCCTAAGGCATAGGCAACATCAGGCCTAGTACATAGCATAGCATACATGATCGACCCTATTACCAAAGCATAGGGAATAGAACTCATTCTATTTCTCTCTTCCGGTGTTTTAGGAGACATCCTTTTAGAGAGATGTATGCCTTGACTCATGGGTAAATAACCTCTTTTACTTTCATCCATGCTAAACCTCTTTAGCACTAAGTCTATGTACCTAGATTGGGACAAGCCTAACATCCTCTTAGATCTATCCCTATAGATCTTTATACCTAGTATATAGGATGCTTCACCGAAATCCTTCATGGAAAAGTTACTTGACAGCCATATCTTGATCGATTGTAACATTGGAATATCATTCCCAATAAGAAGTATGTCATCCACATATAAAACTAAAAAGACAATGGCACTCCCACTAGTCTTCTTGTATACACAAGGTTCATCCATATTTTTGATAAAGCCAAACTCTTTGACTGTAACATCAAATCGGATGTTCCAACTCCTCGCGGCCTGTTTGAATCCATAAATAGATTTTTTAAGCTTGCATACCTTAGTTTCTCTCCCTTTTGAGATAAACGCTTCTAGCTGAAACATGTAAACCTCTTCCTCAAGATAACCATTAAGGAAGGTGGTCTTCACATGAAGAGAAAAACTGACTTTTTTTTTGTAGGATCTTCCAGATCTAATGAGATCTGGGGCAGAATATTACAAAAAAAAAATCCTATGATTATTTTAGATCTAAGATCTATTAGATCTAATTTTTATTATATAATATTAAATCTAAAATTAAATCTAAAAATATGAAGAATAGAGAAATACCTCTAGGATAATTAGATTACCCTATAGATGATCGCAGCAATGCCCGAGGTTCTAAAATAGCCACGCAGTCGTCTGGCCTCTACCGGTATCCACTCAAGTAGGATCTGGATCATCTTCTCCTCAAAAATCTTTGCTCCAAAAATTAGATCTGGATCTAATCTGAAAGATCTTCAAAAGATCTTCTGAAGCTGGAGCAGCAGCTTCTCGATAAATCTCTGCAGCCTTCTAATCAGGAAGCCACCACGCCTTGGACAAGCACTAGATGGATGCCCAACCTCTTGGACATTAAGAGGGGAGGGAGAGGAGCTGAGGGGGCATAGAGAAGTGGAGAGGATTCAGGATTTTGCTGGTTATTGGGTAGAGTCTCTAAACCCTAGGCGCAGATAGGGTTTAAATAGACCCCGCTGCGCCATGCAGTGCCACATCATTCGACCAATCAAAAAATTCTAATTAATTCTAAAAAAATTTTGATTGGTGGAGTGATGTCATCAGATCATATCAGATAAGAATTCCCACAGTCTCTCCTACTGTTGGCACCAACACTGGATAAGCACAGTGAGATTTACGCCCCACAGTCCAAGTTGATCAAGGGATCAGAGTCCTCATCTCATGGGACTCTATCCTTATCCGCTTGGGGCGCACGCCCAATCTGAATATGGTGCCCACTTTGAGGGCTAATTTAGCAGGTGGACACTTCACAAAAACTCTCCAATGACCTCTTGCCAAGTGGCCTTCAGTCCAAGGTCCATGGGTCAATGTTTGACCAATATCCTAAAATGAAAATGGTAGGTGACAGAAATTAGCAGGTGTTGTCTTAAATTCATCTCATGAATTAAGACTGTTGGGTATAAAATACCCCCTCGGCCGAAGCTTGTAAAAGATCACTCCTTCGAGGCTCTTCCGGCTTCCGACCTTGTATGTGGCGCCTCTCCGAACTCCCTCGACCGTCCAGGCTTCTTCGACAATGAACTTCTGCATTCATCCATCGGGCCACCCCAAAGGCCCTCAGGGCCCCACTGTTAGCCGACCTTCTACAGCAATCGACTACCCCCAAACTTCTTTCGGGCTTTGTCAGCATCCGAGCTTCCCCGACAATGAGATTTCTACAGTAACCAGACTCCTTCCAAGTTTCTATGATGGTCGACCGCCTTCCGGATCTTGATCGAGCTCTTGCGAGAGCCGAACTTCTACTACGAACGGTCTACTCCAAACTCCTATAGCGGGCTGTCTATCCCAGACGTCTACTGTAAGCAAATTTCGTTCAAGCCTCTACTATAAATAAATTTCTTTCAAACTTCTACTACAAGTAGACTTCACCCGAGCTACCCCGTAGCGAGTGGGCTCTGGACGAGCTTCTACAGCGGGACACTACTCCGAGCTTCCACGACAACTGGTCCTCGCCCGAGCTCCTACGATAAGCGGCCCCCTTTCGACCTCTCGCATGAACCGAAGCCCATCCGAACTTCTCCAGTGGATGGATTCCGGACGAGCTTCTATGACGGACGAGCTCCAGCAACTGGGTCCCTGCGATAGTCGATCGCCTCCGATGTCTTCCGAACCTCCCTAGCGCTATCCGAAGTCCATCGCCAGCCGACCTTCTACCAGGCTCCCCATAAAATCGGACTTCTCCGATGGATGATCTTTGGATGAGCTTTCGCATCAGATAAATCTCAGACGGACTTCTCTGGACTTCGTCAACAAAAAATCTCCATCCAAGCTCCTACAGCAGGTGACTCCCACCTAAAACGTCAGCACCCGAAGCGTCCGACAACAGTAGATTCATCAGCGACCTCGGAACATCCGAGCCCCTCCTAGAACGACGATGTAAAGAGCCATTCAGTTCCATCAGGCATCCCAGCCGAGCTTCAGCCGATGGATCCCAACTCTCTGACAAGCCACGACAAGGGCCACTACCTTACTCCACTCGCTGCAATGGATTCCACGTGGTTCCACCACTCTCTGACAAGCCACGACAAGAGCCGCCATCCTGCTCCACTCACTACAACGGATTCCATGCAGCTCCACCTCTCTCTGGCAAGTCCCGACAACGGACACCACTCCACTCTCTGCAACAAGCTCCACGTGGCCCTGAACAACCCCTGACACCACTACTCTTCGTAACAAACTCCACACGGCTCTGAGCAGTCCACTACCAGACGGTTACAGACGTCGCTGTCGGTCAGTTACACCCTCCATCTATAAATAAGGACCCCCAGATACGTTCTTCTCTAAGCTGGTAACTCTATCTCGAAACTCTACCAAAATTTTCGCTCGAGCACTCCATTTCTGTTGAAGCAAAGTACTGACTTGAGCATCGGAGGGTCTTGTTGGAGCACCCCCAACTCTGGTTTAGACTTTCTTTGCAGGTCCCGACGGCGGCCGTGGTCATCCCAGCTCTAGCTTTTCCGACTTTGACAGAATTCTGCACCAACAGAATTGGCGTTAGAGGAAGGGTTTGTGTCTTTGCAGTACCCTTGTTCTTAAAAGAGTGCTCAACGGGACTGATTGTGATCATCTTCTCCGACATCCTCTTCTCCTTCTTCTACTAGATCTTCACCCGATGCCTCACCGCAGAGCATCCACCAGACGATCCACGGCCTCCGCGGCCAGATCTCAGGCTCCGGCCTCACCTCCAGTTTCTCAGGCTCCTCCTCCTCCTCCGGCAATGGCGGTCGGTGCAGAGCAATTCGACCTGCTGGTTCAGCAGGTCAGGGGCCTTACTGAAGCGGTGCAGACCATACAACAGCAACAACAGTCACAGGCATCGATGCGGTTGGAGAGAACATCACCAAAATTCCAAAATCCGACGGTAGGGTGGGCCACTTGGGCCAGTCGCCCCATCTTTCGCAGAAAGACAAATCTGAGGGTGGAGAGCCCTCAGTCTGATCACGATTCTACTCCTGGAGTATCTCTACCTCCATTCTGCCCAAAGATCCTCGAGACCCGCAATTGAGAGGACTTCCTAGATCGAAGGCTCCAAGAGATGAACCGACGGATCGAAGAACTCCGCCACGCTCCCCCTGCTTATGGTGAGAACATCTGTACTGACCCTCCCTTCTCTCAAATGATCATGCAGGAATCGATCCCACCAAACTTCAAGCTCCCCCAATTCGAAAGCTATGATGGGACCTCGGACCCGATCGACCACCTAGAGGCCTTCCAGACAATGATGCTGCTCCATGGCGCACCAGACGCCATTCTGTGTCGAGCTTTTCCATCCACCCTGAAGGGAGCAGCAAGAAACTGATACTCGATGTTGAAACCAGGTACCATCTTTTCCTTTGATCAGATGAGCCACCACTTTACGGCTCATTTTGTTAGCAGTCGGCATCCCCGGAGAGGTTCGGAGTCCCTCATCAACATCAAGCAAAGGGAGGGGGAATCCATCCGAGCTTACGTCAACCGTTTCAACATCGCTGCATTGGAGGTCCGAAACTTGGACCAATCGGACGCGATGGCTGCTCTGAAAGACGGCCTTCAGAAGAACGACCTTCTATTCTCCATGGAAAAGAAGTACCCCAGGGATTTTATCGATTTGCTGGCTCGGGCCGAAGGATATGCCCGAGCAGAAGAAGCCTTCAAGATGAAGGATAAGGAGACCATGAGAGAGCGGCAGGCGGGAGGCTCGAGCAAGCCTGCAGTTGAAAAAGGACCGAGTGAAGCTCGGCCACGCTCTCGAACTCCTCCCGGGCACAGGCGCGTCCGAACTCCTCCCCGAGCTCGTAAACAGAGAAGCCCAAACCATCGAGTTTGGCGAGGCTCTCCTCCTGGGAGATTCCACAGCTACGCCCCTCTCAACGCATCGAAAACTCAAGTGCTGATGGAGGTTAGGGAGCAGCTCTCAAGGCCGGAGAGGATGTGCTCGCACCCTGGAAAGCACAACCCGAACAAAATCTGCATCTATCATCGTGACCACGGCCACGATACGGAGGAGTATATTTAGCTCTGAGATGAGATCGAGGAGCTCATCAGATGAGGTCGGCTCGACAGATTCATTCGACGCCGACCTGAAGGAAGGGAAGATCGGCCTAGGACCCTGCCGCAGCCGAAACCGGCAAGGAGGGAGGAGCAACCAGAAGATCGGCCTCCAATTGAGATTATCAACTCCATCTCGGGGGGACCCCGGCGGGGAGCAGACCTTCCACGGTTATAGGGTTCGAAAAATCTATGAATGTATTACCAACAACTTTGCCCTGAATAAAAATTCTATTCATATTTGCACATTCTTTCTTTTGGTATGAGCTTATAACGATGGGAGATAACTCCCCCATACAAATGAAATTAAGTACGTTAGGAACAGGAGGACAACCTCGTCCTAACATGAGCAAAGCCGAAGGCCCGATTTCTTAAAGATCGGATGGGGGGAGAGGCCCTTACAACGGCCCTTATGTGCCCCCACAACCTTGTTAGGAACAGGAGGAGAACATCATCCTAACATGAGCAAAGTCGAAGGCCCGGTTTCTTAAAGATCGGATGGGAGGAGAGGCCCTCACAACGGCCCTTATGTGCCCCCACAGTCTTGTTAGGAATAGGAGGAGAACCTCATCCTAATATGAGCAAAGTCGAAGGCCCGATTTCCTAAAGATCGGATGGGGGAGAGGCCGTCACAATGGCCCTTATATGCCCCCACAGTCTTGTTAGGAACAGGACGAGAACTTCGTCCTAACATGAGCAAAGTCGAAGGCCCGATTTTCTAAAGATCGGATGGGAGAAGAGGCCCTCACAACGGCCCTTATGTACCCCCACAGCTTTGTTAGGAACAGGAGGAGAACCTCATCCTAATATGAGCAAAGTCGAAGGCCCAATTTTCTAAAGATCGGATGGGGGGAGAGGCCCTCACAACGGCCCTTATGTGCCCCCACAGCCTTGTTAGGAACAAGAGGAGAACCTCATCCTAACATGAGCAAAGTCGAAGGCCCGATTTTTTAAAGATCGGATGGGGGGAGAGGTCCTCACAACGGCCCTTATGTGCCCCCACAACCTTGTTAGGAATAGGAGGAGAACCTCATCCTAACATGAGAAAAGTCGAAGGCCCAGTTTTCTAAAGGCCGGATGGGGGGAGAGGCCCTCACAACGGCCCTAATGTGCCCCCATAGCCTTGTTAGGAACAGAAGGAGAACCTCATCCTGACACGAGCTGAAATCGACTATCGAGAACAAGGGGAGGACCTCATCCCGATGCAAACAAAGACTCGATTGATCGACAAGGAGGAAAGCTTTCTCAATGACTCCTCCATACTCTCACGACCCCGTCAAGAGCAGAGGGAAGACCCTCACTCAAACACAAAAGAAAAGGAGAGATAAAAAGGAAAAGCGACGAACTACACCGACGATAGGTGAAAAATGAACTACATCAAAGGCACAAGGGATCTCATCTCGATGAGAGAGAAAACCCTTATCGAAAATCTCTAGTCCCTAAGGGCAAATTGACACGGCGACGATCGAAAAATTTCAAACTACGTCAGCAACGAACAAGATGGAAGACAAAAGAAGTTCGGTGAACAACGACTCAAAGCAAGAATCGGCGAGGGATTACAAACTACGTCGATGCCAAACAAGACGGAAGACAAATGGAGTTTGGCAAACAACCATTTAATACCAGAACGGACAAGGTAATAGACAATTTCATTTTTATTTTGTTGGTGAAGTACACGTCGCAAAGCCTTAAAGGCCAAAAAACAAAAAAAAAGAAGAAAAAGAGGCTCTAAGGAAGCCCAGTTTCTTCCGACTTCGAGCTCTCAGTTCCGGCCCTTGCTATGGATTGCCTTAAATTTTTGACTTCTTCTTTTAGTTCCATCTAATTTTTGACTTCTTCTTTTAGTTTCATCTTTTTCAGCAGCATATCCTGGAACATCCGGTGGAACCGTCGGTGCTCATCCTCTAACTCTCGAAGTCTCCTCCTCAAGACCTCGGACTCCACCTCAGCATCCTTGACTGCCTGCTGCTCGTGGACCAGCTGAACTTTCAGCCACCATAATTCGGCTTCCTCCCGCCCAAGGGCTACAGATAGTTCCACCATAGTCCCCCTCAAGGAGCAAAGCTCTTCAGAACCTTGTACAGGGACAGGCTGGACTCTCTCGGACAGCCGCCTCTGAAGGCGGGCAACTTCGTCAGTCACCGTCTGGAGCCTCCTTCGGTAGTCCTCTACTTTTCTGCTCCAGCCGACTCGATAGGCGTCATAAGTCGCCTCGACATCCTACAGCTATTTTTGAAGGTCGGAGAATCTCTTTGACCAGTCTTGGTCGCAGTCAGTCTGGACTGTGAGCCGGGATGAGCTCCCTTCCAGCCGGCCGATCTTCTCCCGTGCGACTGCCAGCTCGACTTTAAGGGAGCTGATCTTGGAAGCCTGAGTCCAAGACCGATCGCTGGCATGTTTTCGGAGTTCCTCAAGCTCCGTAATGAAGTCGGCTTTTTTTTTTAGTGTATTCCATGAAACTTTTCTTGTGGAGGTCCCGAAAGCGAGTAGCCTCCACGGTGGCCTCTGAATGGCTCTCCTTCAGTCAGTGAAGTTCGTCTTCCAGCTTGGATTTTCTTGTCAACCGACGAACTTTCCTTTGGAGGTCTCGTATCATCGACTTCAAGGGAATACCCTCCGGCAGGGGAAGAGCTTCGGCAGGACACTGTCATTGGAGGACAAGAGCGCCACGACTCAAATTAATGCAAGAAGACAAAAAGAAGGAAAAGAATACAAAAAAAGGGGGGAGGGACTCTCCGTAAAGATGAATCCAGCTTCATTGATCAAATAAATTTCAAGTACAAGAGAATGAGGAAAAAATCACCACAAAGGAAAAAGTATAAAACTAGAGGTTGCAGACCTCTGGGGCAGAAGTAGAGGGGGTCGGTGTCCTCGAAAGATCGTCAGCGGCGGCCACAACAGTCGATGAGGTCCCGAC
This sequence comes from Elaeis guineensis, assembly GCF_000442705.2. NCBI lineage: Eukaryota > Viridiplantae > Streptophyta > Magnoliopsida > Arecales > Arecaceae > Elaeis > Elaeis guineensis. The sequence continues at coordinate 20,901,149 of NC_026007.2, read as the reverse complement.
TGGAAGAGGACTAGCAGCGACTTCAGATGGTCCAGCTTCATCATCGGATATCTCGTTCAGGAAGCCGAGATCCAACTCAGGAAACCTCTCAGCCACCTTCTCTTGGCAGAGCTCGAACCCCTTGATGAAGGCATCCTGGCCGAACTGGACCTTCAGATCCTCCATCTCGGGGGAGGCTTTGAACTCCTCCACTACTCGAGCCCTTACCTTCGAGATCAGAGACGGAATCCATGCTTTCAACTCGAAAACCTGCTCCTTCAACTCGAAGACCTGTGCCCTTAATACGGAGACCTCGGCCTCAGCCTTCCCTCTCTCCTCCTCCAAGGCGATCCTTAGATCGGATGAGGTTTGTCCCTCCTTTTTCAGTGCCTCTTGGAGGCTTAGGACCTCGACGATCTTCTCCTCAAGGCGGGCGGCCCCGACTAGGCGACCCTCTTCTGCCCGAGCTACCTCCTTCTTGGCGATCTTCACCGCCTCGATGTTGGTGACGAGCTGATGCCCAATCTGTAAGAAGGGTCAGAGAGTCGACATAAGGGCTGAAGGATAAATTAAAGAAGCAGGAAGAAGGAAAAGGATGAGTTAACCTACTTCGAGGAAAGATCCCAGAGAGTCCCAGGCCCACAGCTCGGGGTCGGCGAGGACGATCCTCTCAACTATCTCGAGTAGAATGCACCCTTCGACTAGCCTCTTTATTAAGTCCCTATTATTGAGGAAATTTTTCCCCAGGTCTTCCTCAGAGCCACCGGCCCCCTCGGCGGCAGCCCTGCGACTGCGACTCCTCCGAGCCAGGGTCTTCTTTCTTCTCCTCCCTTCGACCCCGGGTGCCCCCTTGGGACGAACCTCCGTAATGGGGCCCTCGGCTTGGGGGCTCTGTGAAGGAGCTCGAGGAACTTTCGGTTCGACGTCGGAAGGGGCTTCAATGGCGACGGGCATCAGAGCGGGCACGACCGAGCTTGTCCATTCTGTCCTGGCTTTCTTCACCGACCCCAAAGTTGAGGCATCTTTTCTCTTGTGGGTCTTGAGACCCTGGGCTAACCTCCAAGCCACGCTTGCATCCATGTTTGCGATAAAACAAAATCAGCATGGCTCCAAAGTGGAACAGGAAGAAGGAGAAGCAAAAAAAAAAAAAAAGAAAAAGAGAGGGAGAGATACCGACAGGGTTAAGGGGGCTCAGGCCGACGTTGAACAAAAGTTGTTCCCTCAGAAGATCGGGGAGGAGGGGGGCTTGATAGGCCTCAAGCTTTTTGGAGGCCTCGAGGTCGTCCCTTTCCAGGGTAGAAGCCCGACGGACGGAATCCCTCAGGGAGCCCCAAGGGGGTAATCCTAGCTCCAAGGTCGGGCATCGGACATAGAAGAACTTCTTCTTCCAGTTATGGATAGAAGAGGGGGCATCTTTCAGTAACCCTTTTCTACCGAACTGGGGGGAGAAGTACCATCAATTTTTGCTGAGGGATGGCGCTTGAAGGTGTAGAAGTTCCTAAACAAAGAAAGAGTCGGCCGAACTTCGGCTAAACTACAAAGAGAAAGAAAACCTATCAAAAATCTAAAGGAGTTCGGCACGATGAAAACTAGAGAAATATTCAGAAAATGAAAGAGAGCAATGACAAAGGACGATAGCGGAAGCCGAAGTCCGGCACGGAAGACCTCCTGGTACAGACAGAAGTGGCCGGGAGGAGGGGTGCTAGCCCGGTCAGATGGCCCGAGAAGCTCCAGCTCGTACTTCGGAGGAACCCCATACTGAATTCTTATCAGTGAGAGTTCATTCAGAGTCAAGGAGTCGGGGATGGTGTCTGGCGCAAAGGCCAGACAGGGTTCGATCCTAGCTACAGGTTCGTCTACGGTACCAGTACTATGGGGAACTGGGACTGACGAACTCCTAGAACTGCTAGAAGAGGAGATATTAGAGGACATTTTGGATCAAATGGAAGCCACAAAAATCCCAAAAAATTGGGAAAAATAGCAAAAAGGTCTCCGAGAAAGCTAAACGAACAGAATATGAAGAAAAAAGGACAAAAAAATATCAGGAAGTTCCAGAACTGACCTAGATTGACCCCAGGAGTGCAGGGAGACGGCAAAAATGATGGAGGTCGATCCAGAGAATGCCTAAGGTCGGGAAGGATGCTAGAGGAAGCTGGAGCTCTCAGGGAAGAAGAGGGGAATTGAGGGATTCTCTTGAGCAAGGTGGAAACCCTGAAGAAGGAGAACATGTTTAAATAGACCCCAGGATCCGATGCAATAATGATTGCGGATCTCCTCTGGCCCGTCTGCACTCGCCGCATGTCCCACTCACCTCGACAGACTGTTGGAAATGGTTGGCAACTGACAGAGTCATTATTACGCTATACCTAGAGCCACGCCCCGATGGAAATTCCAAAAAGAAGAAATCTTTTTCGAAAAGGCTCCAGTACCAGCATGCCGAACGTCAAAATACCTGGCGACCGTCGAGTGCAGAAATCGAGGAGAGCAGCTTCAACTGTGAGAATTTCTTTGTACTTCCTTCATTCGGAACCCAAACTCGAAAGTAGGGGGACTGGTGTTGGGTATAAAATACCCCCCCGGTCGAAGCTTGTAAAAGACCGCTCCTTCGGGGCTCTTCTAGCTCCCGACCTTGTATGTGGTGCCTCTCCGAACTCCCTTGACCATCCGGGCTTCTTCGACAATGAACTTCTGCATTCATCCACCGGGCCACCCCAAAGGCCCTCAGGGCCCCACTGTTAGCCGACCTTCTATAGCAACCGACCACCCCCGAACTTCTTTCGAGCTTCGTCAGCATCCGAGCTTCCCCGACAATGAGATTTCTACAGTAACCAGACTCTTTCCAAGTTTCTACGACGGTCGACCGCCTTCTGGATCCTGATCGAGCTCCTGCGAGAGCCGAACTTCCACTACGAATGGTCTACTCCGAACTCCTACAGTGGGCTGTCTATCCCAGACGTCTACTGTAAGCAAATTTCGTTCAAGCCTCTACTACAAACAAATTTCTTCCGAACTTCTACTACTGGTAGATTTAACCCGAGCTACCCCGTAGTGAGTGGGCTCTGGATGAGCTTCTACAGCGGGACACTACTCCGAGCTTCCACGACAACTGGTCCTCGCCCGAGCTCCTACGATAAGTGGCCCCCTTTCGACCTCTCACGAGAACCGAAGTCCATCCGAACTTCTCCAGCGGATGGATTCCAGACGAGCTTCTATGATGGACGAGCTCCAACAACTGGATCCCTGCGATAGCCAATCACCTCTGATGTCTTCCGAACCTCCCCAACGCTATCCGAAGTCCATCGCCGGCCGACCTTCTACCAGGCTCCCCATAAAATTGGACTTCTCCAACGGACGATCTTCGGATGAGCTTCCGCATCAGATAAATCCCAGACGGACTTCTTCGAACTTCGTCAACCAAAAATCTCTGTCCAAGCTCCTACAGCAGGTGACTCCTGCCTGAAACGTCAGCACCCGAAGCATCCGACAACAATAGATTCATCAGCGACCTCGAAACATCTGAGCCCCTCCTAGAATAATGATGTAAAGAGCCATTCGGCTCCATCAGGCATCCCAGCCAAGCTTCAGCCGACGGATCCCAACTCTCTGACAAGCCACGACAAGGATCACTACCTTACTCCATTCGCTGCAACAGATTCCACATGGTTCCACCACTCTCTGACAAGCCACGACAAGAGCCACCATCCTGCTCCACTCACTGCAATGGATTCCATGCAGCTCCACCTCTCTCTGGCAAGTCCCAACAATGGACACCACTCCACTCTCCGCAGCAAGCTCCACGTGGCCCTGAACAACCCCTGATGCCACTACTCTCCATAACAAACTCCACACGGCTCTGAGGGGTCCACTACCAGATGGTTACAGATATCGCTGTCGGTCAGTTACATCCTCCGTCTATAAATAAGGACCCCCAGATATATTCTTCTCTAAGCTGGTAACTCTATCTCGAAACTCTGCCAAAATTTTTACTCGAGTACTCCATTTCTGTTGAAGCAAAGTACTGACTTGAGCATCGAAGGGTCTTTCCGGAGCACCCCCAACTCCGATTTAGACTTTCTTTGTAGGTTCCGGCAGTGGCCGCGGTCATCCCAGCTCCAGCTTCTCTGACTTCGATGAAATTCTGCACCAACAAAGACAAATCCTTTCTGAGCTGGGCTGGCTCTAGTCAGACTGAGAGAAACCTTCTCAAGGTTCTCTGGGTGAGTCAAATCATATTTGTCTCAGTCGAGATAGAAAAGATTATACGAGGAGAAAGTTAGGCTCAATCGTGTGCTAGCACGATTTTCTTGAACCTAATTGGATCTAATCCAAATCAATCGAACTGGGCTAGCTCAATTAATGACATCCAGACCCTAACTCTTGTTTGTATGACCCAGTTAGGTTCATTTCCATATGGTAATGAGACATGTCATGATCTCATCATTGACATCATCGAAACTCCTTTCGATAGATCCGAACTCTTCTAATTCAGACAATTAGAATGATCGATCATCAAGATCATTCTAATTGCTCCCAAAATCTACCAGTGATACCTAGTAGTATATGGTGGCAACCCATTAGAAATGAAGATGAACCACTCGGTGTAGCTACCTATGTGATTGAGTTCCTCTATCATGAGTCCTGACTGAATTAGGGTTAAGGTGAACTCGTCAAACCCAACATCAGTCATATGAATCAATCAATTGATCCGAGTTTGATGTGAAACCTCAATGGAAAACTCTTTTCCATTATTTCACTCTGCCATGGCCATGGGCTTAAGGACTCGATCTTTCGATCATCGTAGGACAACTCCTCTTATCTACCGAGGTTGATAGATCCCATCTTGGTGCAATCTGGTTCCTACAATGAATATGCTATAGCCAACATACACCTCAATGTTTCAAATGATTAGGAGATCGAGTTATGGTGTAGTCAAACTATAACACACTTAAGGTGAACTGTCGATATACCTCAGGTCAAAGAACTAGACACACAGCTGCAGCATCGAGCTAGTCATCGAAGAGAAGGTAGACTTTCTTATGACTGCTTGAGATGGTCATGCTCAGTACTCTCATTCTCAATGAATACCTGTACTCTCGCTATGGTGTCTCCACACCATAAACTCAAGACACATCTACTTTAAGAAAGCGATCGTACACCAACCTTTCGGATCGATCACCATCTTTGTGATGATCCTATGGTCAGGAGCTGTTTATGAGTTAGTTATGTAAATTCCTACTAACTCAAAGGATGTATCACAGACATAATGTACACAATGTGATAGTAGAATAACCCTTTTATTCATTTATAGTCAAAATTATAAATTTGCCCTTATATTTGTACAGGAATGTGTCAGCCAATCTGGCATCTAAGGCACACATCTAACAAACTCCCACTTGACCTAATGCCAATTGGCTACATATCTAAGTCCCATCTTCTCAAGATAGGCTTTGATCTTCTGCTAGCCTAATGGCTTTATCAGTGGGTCTGCCACATTGTCTATGAAGTTGACTCTTTTAACCTCGACATAATCTTTTTCGAGGTAATCATGGATCAGATGGAATCGCTGCTCGATATGCTTGGACTTCTGGTGAGACCTTGGCTCCTTAGCTAGGGCTATGGCACCATTATTGTCACAGTAAAGAGGGATGGCATCCGATGACATCGCTCCAAGCTCTGCAACAAACTTCTTGTACCAAAATACCTCCTTCGTAACTTCTAATGTAGCAATATACTCTGCCTCCGTGGTGGAATCAACAATCACCGTCTGCTTGGAACTCTTCCAGCTAACTGCACCACCATTGCAAATGAACAGACTTCGAGATGTCGACTTTCGATCATCTATATCAGACATAAAGTCTGAGTCTGTAAATTCCTGAATCTGGAGTTCTCCATTCTCAAAAACTAGAAACATATCCTTAGTCCTTCTCAAGTACTTAAGGATACATTTCACAGAAGTCCAGTGCTCTTCGCCTGGATTCGACTGATATCTGCTTGTGACACTCACAGCATGGGTTATATCAAGTCATGTACATAGCATGGCATACATGAGGTTTTCTATTGCGAAAGCATAAAGGATCTTGCTCATGCATTCAATCTCCTTAAGTGTGCTAGGGCACATCTTCTTGGAGAGATGAATGCCATGTCTAAAAGATACTAAACCTCTTTTGGAGTTTTTCATGCTAAACCTTTTTAGCACCTCCTCTATGTACATCTTCTGTGAGAGTCCCAGCATCCTATTTGGTCTATCTCTATAGACCTTAATACCCAGTATAAAGGATGCCTCTCCTAGATCTTTCATAGAGAACTCCTTAGACAACCATATTTTGATTGAGGTCAATATGAAAATATCATTCTCAATCAGGAGGATGTTATCTACGTACAATACGAGGAAGACAATTGTGCTCCCACTGACCTTCTTGAACACACATGGTTCCTCCTCGTTCTTGATGAAATCAAATATTTTGATCACATCATTGAAACGAGTATTCCAGCTCCGAGATGCTTGCTTAAGTCCATAAATGGACCTTTGCAGCTTGCAGATCTTGTGATCATCATCACTAGATGTGAAACCAAGCAACTATTCTATATAGATATCTTCCTCAAGATATCCATTTAAGAACACCATTTTCACGTCCATCTGTCATATTTCATAATCGAAATAGGCTGCAACAGCAAGCAATATGCGGATGGTTTTAGCATGGCTATGGGCGAAAAGGTATCCTGATAGTCAATACCTTCGCACTGACTATAACCTTTCGTTACGAGCCTAGCCTTGAATGTCTCCATATTTCCATCTGTACCTATCTTCCTCTTGAAGATCCATTTACACCTAATAGGTACAATACCTTCAGGTGGATCTACCAAGGTCCAGACTTGGTTTGAGTATATCGAGTCAATTTCTGATCTCATTGCCTCTAACCATTTCTCAGAGTCGATATCTGATATCATCTCATCATAGGTCTTAGGGTCATCACCATGAGTCCCATTTCCCGTGAGGAACATTTCCTCTACTTTCTCTTGTATAGTACCTAAGTACCTTTCAGGAGGATGAAAAACTCTAGTCGATCTATGAGGTGGAAGAGGTTGTGTTTGGACTGGTTCTAATTGATTTGGTCCCTCAGGTTCCTTAGCTTGTTGCTCTTGGGAGACATTCTCCTTGAGCTTAATTATTCTTCCGATGCCACCATCTTGAATAAACTATTTTTCAAAAAACATAGCATGTCGATTCACAATCACATTGTGATCTTTCAGAATATAGAAATAGTATCCTAATGACTCTTTAGGATATCCTATGAATCGAGCTCTAAAAGACCTAAACTCTAACTTGTCCGCCTGTTGTCTCTTGACATGAGCCGGACAACCTCAAATTCTGAGATGACTCAGACTTGGCTTCTTACCATGCCATATCTCATACGGTGTGGTAGGAATGATTTTAGAGGGAACCTTATTCAATACATATATTACTGTCATGAGATAATATCCCCAAAGAAACTCAGGGAGGTCCGTGAAGCTCATCATGGAACGGATCATATCTAATAGGGTCTAATTCCTCCATTCTGAAATCCCATTGTGTTGTGGCATTCCAGATGGAGTCCATTGAGAGACTATGCCATTGTCCTTAAGATAGTCTAGGAACTTCTGACTAAGGTATTCACTTCCTCGATCTGATCGAAGAACCTTAATGGGCTTTCCTATTTATTTTTCTACCTTATGTCTGAATTCTTTGAACTTTTCAAAGGCTTCAGACTTGTGTTTCATTAGAAATACATAACCATAACTAGACATATCATCTATGAAGGTAACGAAGTAGACATAGTTGTCTCTAGTCGGCACATCAAATGGACCGCACACATCTGTATGTACTAGGGCAAGTAGGTCTGTGGCCCTTTCCCCATATCCTGTAAAAGGGAGCTTGGTCATTTTGCCTTGAGGGTATGATTCACAAACTGGATATGACTTGAAAGTCAACAGATTTAATAGCCTGAATTTCTCCAATATGTTAACCCTATCTTCCGCTATATGTCCTAGCCTTAGGTACCACAGATACCTATCATTTAGACTATCTCTAGGCCTTTTAATTCCCATGGCATTCATATTTTGCTCGATATGAAATACAAATACATCAATATGTAGCTGATAGAGACCATTAATAAGAAAATCATTTATAACTTTATTATTTTCATAAAATATGTTACAATAGTTCTTATGAAAGCTAATCACATAGCCTTCTTATGCTAAACATAAAATAGAAATTAAATTCCTGCTTGCTGCAGGCACATAATAACAATCTCTAAGAACTAAATCTAATCCTAACGGTAATCACAGAGGGTAGGTTTCCACGGCCACAGCAGCAACTCTTGCTCTATTTTCGACACGTAGGATCATATCCTCATCTCTCAGCTTCCTGCTCTTCTCAAGATCCTGCATAGAAGTGCACAAATGAGCACTAGAACCAGAGTCAAGTACCCAACTGGATGCAGAGGAAACCGTAAGATTAGATTCTATAATGAGCATTCCTCCAGAAGGACCATCCTTCTTGTTCTTCAGAGTGGCCAGGTACTGAGGACTGTTCCACTTTCAATGGCCGTCTAAATTACAGTTTAAATATTTTTTCTTTTCAGCAGCCTTCTTCTTCAGTTCCGTCTTCTTCTTCTTCCCATCCACCTTCTACTTTTTTGCAGACTTCTTCTTCTTTCCAAAAGACTTTCTTTTGAAAGAAGTCCGCTCCACAGTAAGGACTGAGCCTTTTAAACCTTTCAAAGAAAGTTTAGTTGTAACCAACATGTTCATTAACTCAGTCAAGGTACACTGCATCTTATGCATATGGAAGTTCATGATGAACTGACCATATGCATCAGACAAGGATTGAAGGATCACATCAATCTGAAAATTTCTATCTAAGATGACACCGAGCTTCTCAAGCTCCTCAATGTCCTTGATCATTGACAAACAATGATCTTGGACTGACTGTCCATCACGCATTTTAGCCTTAAAAAGTCTTTGACAGACTTGATACTTGGCTGCGCGACTTTGTTCACCAAACAACTCTTGTAGGTGAGCCAACATTTGGCGGGTAGTCATAATGTTCTAATGCTGGCGCTGCAAGTCATCAGACATGGCACCCAACATGTAGTACCTGGCTTTGTTATCATCATCCATCCATTTTTTCAGAGACGCTCTCTGTTCAGCAGTCGGACGTGTTGGTATGGCAGGTGGGTCCTGATTCAAGATATGAGTTAGTTTCTCAAAATCCAGAATAATTCTGTAGTTTCTCAACCAGTCTTTGAAATTTGGTCCAGTCAATCTGTTGTGTCTAGTATTTTGGTTAGGAGGTTGGACGCAGACATGTTTCCTGTAGAGAGTTAAAAGTTTCTAGTTAGATTTTGTAATCAGACTTAACCAATTTATTTAGGGGTTTTATTTTTAAATAAATTAGGCTCCCACTATTTTCTCAGATCTCTACACTCCCTAGGTAGGATGTGAAAATCTTCGTAATTAGTGATTTCTAGTGGATGGTGCGGTCTCACCGACTGGCTCACTACCTCACCTAACAGTTATTGGTGATGGGTCAACTGATGAGTGGATAACTCTTGTCCAATGATTCTCTAATCATGGTGCACCCAAAATTTGGTCTCTAATTCATGAAGCTCATCGTGCCCAAAATATTGCTCCAATCCTTAGTTAAGTCAGACCCACCATTTGCACGAATTAGATTCCTGATTGAGTCCCTCACCGTATCCGAAATATTGAGCATAATCTATCCTCTAATCTGTAGCATCCAATGCCTAATGGACATGGTTGCATCTTTTCGATGCAACTGAGCCACTGTAATCAGTCGAGAACAATCAACCCCGGGAAGGGCCCACACATCTACAATGGTGGAAGACCTTAGACTTAATATTTTCTTAGAGAGATTTGATTTAGGTCTCATTAAACTTGACTTGATATAGTCATAACAATTATGACTAACCAAGTGACAAGGGTTAGCTCGAATTGTTAGCCACCTCAAATCAGAACTGGGTCGACACATATGGCCAGATAAGTGAGATCGGTGGGAGGGATATGTCATTAACTTGACAAGAACGCATTCCAGTCGAGTAGCTCTCAATTAAAAATCAGTCGATCGTATCTGTCCAACTTACCTTAGACACCAAATTGTCGAACCAGAACCAATTTAGTCTATAATCCAAGCTCTAACCACTGAGCCAAATTAGGTCTTAACTTGATCGAGTCACATCTAAATGTGATTCAACCTTGACCTAGACTTAATCCTATTAGGCTGATCAATTATTAGCTTTCATGATCCCACCTAACCAACTTTTGATTCGATTTGATCAACTGCTAGACCTAATTGAGCTACCCAAGCCCGAACCCAATTTTATAAAAATGATTTAGATATGAAATTCTCAATTTTAGATCTAATTAGATTTCATAAGCTTAATTCATTAATTAAGTCTTAGATTCATAAACAAAATATGTAAAATAAATTCTAGGGTTTTAGGATCTAGGGTTTTGCAAAAAAGTAAATTTTGATTTCTGATTAAGGATGAACGTGCAGCACCCCTATACGCGATAAGAACACCCCATGGAATGGGAGGAGAGGGTCTTAAACCCTACTTTATTCTTATGACCAGATGGCCATGAGAAACACCTTAATCAGAAATATTAATTTAACTACAAAACTAGTTAGATCTAAGTTACATATCACATATATAATTTTAGATCTAACTTATACATGCTTTGCATACATCTCATGTATTAATTAAAATTTTAATTTTTATTTTTTGATCTGAATATAATATTTATAACATCAAAAAAATAGAGAATAAATTAAATCTAATTTATATTTTAATCATATTAAAATATAAAACTATAAGACTATTCATAGATCATACTACTCCTAGTCTAGTCATGCATCTCATACATGTTAGATCTACTTAGATTTAATTTTAAATTTTTTTGATTTTAGATCCTATCATATCTGATGTGATATCTAAAATTTATTAATATCAGATAAATAAAAATAAAAATTAAATCTAAATTAGATCTGAAATAGAGCCATCAACCTGGCTCTGATACCAGTTGAAGGAAAAACTGGCTTTTTTCTTGTAGGATCTTTCAGATCTAATGAGATTTGGGGTAGAATATTATAAAAAAAAAAAATCCTACAATTATTTTTGATCTAAGATCTATTAGAACTAATTCTTATTATCTGATATTAAATCTAAAATTAAATCTAAAAATATGAGGAATAGAGAAATACCTCTAGGGTAATTAGATTACCCTGTAGATGATCACAACAATGTCCGAGGTTCTAAAATAGCCACGCAATCGCCTGGCCTCTACCAGTATCCACTCGAGTAGGATCTAGATCATCTTCTCCTCATGAATCTTTGCTCTAAAAATCAGATCTGGAAGATCTTGAAAAGATCTTCTGAAGCTGGAGCAGTAGCTTCTCGACAAATCTCTGTAGCTTTCTAATCAGGAAGTCACCATGCCTTGGACAAGCACCGATGGATGCCCAACCTCTTGGACGTGAAGAGGGGAGGGAGAGGAGCAGAGGGGGCATGGAGAAGTAGAGAGGATTTAGGCTTTTGCTGGTCATTGGGTAGAGTCTCTAAACCCTAGGTGCAAATAGGGTTTAAATAGACCCCGCTGCGCCATGCAGTGCCACATCATTCGACCAATGAAAAAATTTTAATTAATTTTGAAAAATTTTTGATTGGTGGAGTGATATCATCTGATCATATTAGATAAGAATCTCTACAATCTCTCCTACTGTTGGCACCAACATTGGATAAGCACAGTGAGATTTGCACCCCACAGTCCAAGTTGATCAAGGGATCAGAGTCCTCATCTCATGGGACTCTATCCTTATCCATTTGGGGCGCATGCCCAATCTGAATATGGTGCCCACTTTGAGGGCTAATTTAGCAGGTGGACACTCCACAAAAACTCTCCAATGACCTCTTGCCAAGTGGCCGTCAGTCCAAGGTCCATGGGTCAACGTTTGACCAATGTCCTAAAACGAAAATGGCAGGTGACAGGAATTAGTAGGTGTTACCTTAAATTCATCTCATGAATTAAGATAAGTTCTTTCTGAGCTAGACTGGCTCCAGTCAGATTGAAAGAAATCTTCTCAAGGTTCTCTGGGTGAGTCAAATCACATTTGGCTCAGTCGAGATAGAAAAGATTACACGAGGAGAAAGTTAGGCTCAATCGTGTGCTAACATGATTTCCTTGAACCTAATTGGATCTAATCCAAATCAATCGAATTGGGCTAGCTCAATTGATGACATTCAGATCCTAACTCTTATTTGTGTGACCCAGCTAGGTTCATTTTCGTATGGTAATGAGAAATATCATGATCTCATCATCGACATCATCGAAACTTATTTCGATGGATCAGAACTCTTCTGATTCAGACAATTAGAATGATCGATCATCAAGATTATTCTAATTGCTCTCAAAATCTACCAGTGACACCTAGCAGTATATGGTGGCAACCCATTAGAAATGAAGATGAACCTCTCGATGCAGCTACCTGTGTGATTGAGTTCCTCTATCATGAGTCCCGACTGAATTAGGATTAAGGTGAACTCGTCAAACCCAACATCAGTCATATGAATCAATTGATTGATCCGAGTCTGATGTGAAACCCCAATGGAAAACTCTTTTCCATTATTTCACTCTGCCAAGGCCATGGGCTTAAGGACTCGATCTTTCAATCACCATAGGACTACTCCTCTTATCTACTAAGGTTGATAGATCTCATCTTGGTGCAATCTGGTTCCTACAATGAATATGCTACAGCCAACATACACCTCAGGATTTCGAATGGCTAAAAGATCAAGTTATGGTGTAGTCAAACTATAACACACTCAAGGTGAGCTATCGATGTACCTCAGGTCAAAGAACTAGACACACAGCTGCAGCATTGAGCTAGTCATCGACGAGAAGATAGACTTCCTTATGACTGCTTGAGGTGGTCACGCTCAGTACTCTCGTTCTCAATGAATACCTGTACTCTCACTCTAGTGTCTCCATACCATAGACTCAAGATACATCTACCCTAAGAAAGTGATTGTACACCAACCTTTCGGATCGATCACCATCCTCGTGATGATCCTATGGTCAGGAGCTATTTATGAGTTAGTTATGTAAATTTATGCCTTAAATTTTCAACTCTTGAAAATATGAATTAACATTCCTACTAACTCAAAGGATGTATCACAGACATAATGTACACAATGTGATAGTAGAATAATCCTTTTATTCATTTATAGTCAAAATTATAAATTTGCCCTTACATTTGTACAGGAACGTGTCAGCCAATCTGGCATCTAGGGCACACATCTAACATCACATCCATTTTTCAAATCTCATAATCATGGTATGCTGCTATTGCAAGTATAATCCATATAGATTTGAGCATGGCAATAGGTGAAAATATTTTATCATAATCAATACCCTATTTTTGCTTGAAACCTTTAGCTACTAATCTAGCTTTATAGGTTTCAACTTGGCCATCCACTCCAATCTTTTTCTTACAGATCTATTTGCATCCAATAGGGGTCACACCTTCTGGTGCATCAACCAAAGTCCACACTTGGTTGGAATACATGGTGTCCATTTCAGATTTCATAGCCTCTAGCCATTTGTCTGAGTCCCTTCTCATGATGGCTTCCGTATAGGTCAAAGGTTCATCATTTTCAATGATGTGGGCTTCATTATTCTCAATAATGAACCCATACCTCATAAGTGTATTCCGCACCCTATCCGACCTTCAGAGAGGAGATGTACTTTATGTTTGTACTTCATTAATAGATATTTTTGGTTGAGGATCATCTTGTGCTTGCATTTGTAGGTCTTGAATTTCTCCAAGTTCAATTTTCTTTCCACTGCCTCTTTCTAGGATAAACTCTTTTTCCATAAAAGTGGCATATTTACTGACAAACACCTTTTGTTCAGTAGGATGGTAAAAGAGGTATCCATAGGTCTGGGCAATGGTTTTAGGGTCATGATGAAATCATGCCAGTGAGACCTAAATCTTTGATTGTCCTAATCTAAAATATTTCTAATCGTTGGTACATTGAGTCGGGGATCAATGATACCAGTAAGACTGGCATGTCCTATGTATGCTCAGAAATGAGGGTGGTTGATCTCACAACCACTTGTATGGTGACACTAATACAAAGATATGGGTGCTCATTAGAGAATGAGTTCATTGAATTGACCTACGAGAGAATAATCAGATGGAGTCTTATTTACATGTTAACTGATAATTCTCTAGTGAAAGTTGTGTAAGTGATCTTTTGACTTAAGGTCACTATGGTACCTTGTGTACATGGATCCATATTTTGGTTCACTATCTAACTTGATTCTCTGATCCTTGTGTGGGGTATTTTGAATATGATGAAGTATGCATGGAGATTGTGAGTGATCAATAAGAGATCAGTCACTCCTAATAAGGAGAGCGAACATCCTATGTGATCTCATAAGATGGTGATTTTGGAAGTCTTTCGCCAAAGCAGGGTGATAATTAAAAATTTTTTTTTAATGTATCATCAATTGAATCATCACCTTCAGAGTGAGATACATAAAGATAAGTGATTGGATTTGACATATTTTTATACCCACAGCTCATCTGGGATGTTGTTTGACTGAAGGATTGAATTACATGGAAACTTTCCACTGAAGGATATTTTGATAATTTTTCATCAAAATTTTAAATTTTTTGGATAGTCATGACATATTTCTAGATATCAATCTAGACTTATGAGCTTGATAAAAATTAAAAAAATTTGATTTTAGAATCAATTTGAAAGAGTTCAAGTTGATTGGGACTCTTCGGATGACCTAATCTCATCAGATTAGGATTACATCGAAAGTCCGGATCCACTACTGGCTAGATTTAGAACCCAATGGATCACACACTTTGAGATTTAATCTTAATCTAATTTAATTAGAATTTAATATAAATTCTATGGGTTAATTTGATATGCTAGCATATTGTATTAACCCAAGTTCCCAAATTGGTTTGGTTCAAAGTATTTGAGCTAACCTAGACCAATTGGCTTTGACCTGATGGGATTGGGTCAATTTGGATTGGATACTTATCCAACCTAGATTAGTTTCAAGTAGAGAATGACTCCTCCATATTCACCAAAAGCCACACAAAAATATAATTTTCGCCCACCTAAAATCAGCATGAGAAATAAAGAGTCCTTAAAGAAGGCTCTTTATTAAACGTGTTGCCTTAGAAGATAAATCAGAAATCCTATGTTTTGATGTTAAAAATTAATAAAATTTTTATGACATGTAGAGAAGGAAGATTTCTTCTACTCCAAGTATTTAAATTACTAAAAATTCACTTGGTGAATTTATTTGGTGCATGGGAAGTTGGAGTGCCAAAAGTTGGTGCCCCTTCATTCCATGTAATGTCCCCTAGTCCCCTATTTATAGGGAATGCCCCAGATGGTTTCTAGCTCAGATTTTTGGGTAAGCTAGAGATAAGGGATTTGTAAATCATATAAAAAAGTCTGAAAAAATTGTAAGGAAAAAAAGAAGGGAATTTGAGTGGCAAAATTTGCTACAAGGGTGGTGAGATTTTCAACAAGTGTTACTGGAGAGCCTTAGGATTTGATTTTTCTAAGTGTTGGAGTCAAAAATTAAATTATAGATTGTATGAATTTTGAAGAGTATATTCTTAGTATCATTTTGGTAATAAGATCAAAAGTAACTAGGCTTTGGTGCGATAGTGATGCAAGTTTGAAGCCAGCAGTTTTCTTGAGAAAATAAGAATACGACTGCACACAAGTTTGGAAGGACCTTGGCCAACTTCTGTGTGGATTATCATTAGGAGACTTCTATCTTGAGGTCTTGTGGAAAACACCAATATTTTGCTTTTCTATTTTGGTTAAAGTATAATATTTTATCTTTTTACATGCTTGAATTTGCTTTGATCGTGTTCGGCAAGGTGATTTTAGGGTTTTGAGTTCGGCTCGATAGTTTTATTTGATAAAGCTATTGATTTGAGTATTTTAAAAAATTTTAAAAATTACTTTTCACTATGTGGCTGAAACTCAATATCTACATCACTAATAAATCTAAGTCCAAAATTCAAGAAGAACAAATTAGCCAGGTAAGTAGGTGGGAGGCTCCCCGTAGCCTTTCTAGACACCAACAAAGTTGGTCAGGCTAGTATATGGATCGAATTAGAAAACTACCTTTTATATTTTTTTTGATACTAATTGATCTTAAAAATTTAACTTTTGATTTAAAAATAAATCTCAATATTACAACTTAATATAATTTTATGAGGGACTTTAAACTGGTCTCAATACATCTTAACTTTATAAGTGCATAAAATGTACACTACAAATTATGCAAATTTGCATGCTTCTACTAATCAAAATAGCAATCACATTATCATGCCAAAAAATATATATATGAGGGTGCAATCAAAGTCATAACATATGACTAACAAATTCATATAATATAACATACTTTAATCTAATTAGGCATGCATAACACCCTTATTAGCCATACATCGATTTAATCATCATGCAACCATGATAATAAAATTTAAATTATCATAAATTTATTGTTTAATAATTAAAATTTAGAATCATGGTTTATAAAAAGTAAAAAATATTTTTTTGAGTTTGAAGAATCGATGCAAAAATAATGCTACATTTTTGGCAGGATATGAACAAGAATAATTCTAAGCTACTATATTGTACTTGTTTGATCGAATCAGACAAGGGTGGCTCTGATTCCACTATTGAGATTTGGTCATGTAGTAAAAAATAATTTTTAAAATTTTTTAAAATACTCAAATCAATAGCTTTATCAAATAAAACTATCGAGCCGAACTCAAAATCCTAGAATCACCTTGCCAAACATGATCAAAGCAAATTCAAGCATGCAAAGAGATAGAATATTATACTATTATACTTTTAAAAAAATAGAAAAATGGTATGTTGGTATTCTCTACAAGACCCCAAGGTAGAAGACCTCCAATGATGATCCACACGGAAGTTGGCTAAGGTCCTTCCCAACTGGTGCGCAGCCACAACTTTGTCTTCTCAAGAACACTATCAGCTTCAAATTTATGTCACGATCGCACCAAAGCCCAGTTGCTTTTGATCTTGCCACCAAAATGACACCAAGAAGATATTATTTAGATATCATACAACCTAAGATTTAATTTTAGCTTCAACACATGAAAAAACCAAATCTTAGGGCACTTCAGCAACACTTGCTGAAAATCTCACCACCCTTGTAGTAACTTTTGCCACTCAAATTTCTCTCTTTTTTTTTATAATTTTTAAATTTTTTTATGATTTCTATGTTTCTTCTCTATAGCTCACTCAAAAATCTCAGCCAGAATCTATCTGGGGCATCCCCTATAAATAGGAGACCAGGGGACGTTACATAGGATGAAGGGGCACCAACTTTTGGTGCTCCAACTTCCCACATGCCAAATAAATTCATCAAGTAAATTTTTGATAATTTAGATACTTGCAGTAGAAGGACTTTTCCTTTTCTATTTGTCATAAAAATTACATTAATTTTTGGCATCAAAACATAGGATGTCTGATTTATCTTCTAAGGCAACACGTTTAATAAAGAGCCTTCTTTAAGAAGGACTCTTTATTTCTCACGCTAATTTGAGGTGGGTGGCAATTATATTTTTGCATGGATTTTGATGAATGTGGAGGATTCATTCTCCACTTTAAATTGATCCAAGTTGTATAAGGATCCAATCCAAATTAACCGAATCCCATTAGGTCAAAGCCAACTGGTCTAGGTTAGCTCAAATACTTTAAACCAAACCAATTTGGGAACTTGGGTTAATACAATATGCTAGCATATCAAATTAACCCATAGAATTTATATTAAACTCTAATTAAATTAGACTAAGGCTAAATCTCAAAGTGTGCAACCTATTGGGTTCCAAATTTAGCCAGCAGTGAACCCGGACTTTCAATGTAACCCTAATCCGATGAGATTAGGTCACCCGAAGAGTCCCAATCAACTTGGACTCTTCCAAATTAATTTTATAATTAAATTTTTTTAATTTTTATCAAGCTCACAAGTCAAGATTGATGTCTAGTAATATGTCATGACTACCTGAAAGATTTAAAATTTTGATAAAAAATTATCAAAATATTTTTCAGTGGCATGTTCCCATGTAATTCAATCCTTCAGTCAAACAACATCCCAGATGAGCTGTGGCTATGAAAATATGTCATATCTTTATATATCTCGATTTGAAGGTAATGATTCAGTAGATGATATATTAAAATTTTTTTTCTAATTATTACCTTGCTTTGTCCAAAGACTACCAGAATCACCATCTTATGAGATCACATAGGATGTTCGCTTCCCTTATTAGGAGTGACTAATTTTTTATTGATCACTCACAACCTCCATCACACTTCACCATATCCAGAATACCCCACACAAGGATCAGAGAACCATGTTAGGTAGTAAACTAAAATATGGATCCATGTATATAAGGTACTATGGTGATCTTAGATCAAAGGATCACTTACACAACTCTCACTAGAGAATTATCAGTTGATATGTAAATAAGACTCCATCTGATTATTTCCTCACAGGTTAATTCAGTGAACTCATTCTTTAATAAGCACCCATATCCTTGTATTAGTGTCACCCCATAAGTAGTTGTGAAATCAACCACCCTCATTTCTGAGTATACATAGAATATGTCAGTCTTACCGGTATCATTGATCCCTGACTCAATATATTAATAATAAGAAATATTTTAGATCAGGGCTATCAAAGATTTAGATCTCATTGGCGTGATCTCATCACGACCCTAAAACCATTGCCCAAATCTATGAGGTTTATTATAATCTTAAAATTAATAAGATGCAGCATATAATGAATCAAAAATACTAATTTTATTAATAATATTAATATCAATTATATGAGTTTGGAAAAGATAAATTACAATAAATATCCTATCGCATCCCATATGCGATTGACTTATAGGATATAATTTTTTTATTTAAATCTATTTTGATAAAATTTTTAAGATATATTTTAATTAAAAAATTGATATTTGAATCAGACTCATATCTGAATCAATTTGACAAAGTTTCAGATCAGATTTGAGTAAAGTATCTACATATATTTGATCATATCTCAAATCAAAATTTTTCTATGCAATCCTACATATATTTTGGATAGATTTTTTTATTTTTTTAGATCTAAAATTAATAATTTATGTGATGATATGATTAAAGTTCAGATCTAAAAATTTAATATTGCAATAATGATCTAATTAGATTAAATGAAAATTTTGCATGCTATCATATTAGGAATATGATACGATCCAAAATTTTTCTTTTACATATATGATATGTAGTATAGAATTATTCTTAGTAGCCAAGTACTCAAAATTGAGTGGATCACCATGGCCATTCGGTCATAAGAAGATATAGAGATTAAATTCCCTCTCTTGCCCAATCAACAGATTTTTTCTCATGATGTGTAGGGGTGCCGATGTGATTATATCTCATATAGAAGAAAGGCAAAAAGAAATCTTAAAAATATTTTAATCATAAATAGGTGTAGGTTAGATCTAAAAAAATTTATGATTTATTTTTTATTATTTTATGTAAAATATTCAGATCTAAAAATTAATTTCATAATCTGAAATTAATAACATCTTGTTGGAAAATATATCTCAAAAGCCAATCGTCAAGCTGTTGATGGTTGAGCAACCAAGTATTGTAATTGATTTGTTAATAAATAAAATATATTTTTGATATTTTTATCATAAGCTTTCATCTTCTAATGAACTCTGTTGTTATGATGAAGTCTTTAGGACTATTTAAGTTCGATAAAGAGAAGATTTATCGATTAGTCCTTAAAACTGTTCACAACCAAATGATAGGCTGTTAATAAGGACGACAGCTTCTATCGAGCATAGGTCGCTGTAGGCCATATGAGTTGGTTGTCTTCTTGACCAAGGAGTGTGGAGACACTGGTATGGCATATAGGTGAGATGTAAGGGTACATCATCATTGAACGTGACCAACTCCAGAGTATTTTACTATCGAGAATGTCTCTGATGGGATATAGGTATGTGTCCCTTAGACCTGAGATCACCTCAGTGACTTGCAAGCAACTCACTGCGCTTTGGTACTACACTAACTAAATTTTTAATTCAGTAACTGAAGGCTTCTGGGCATAGTCAAGTACTTGTGAAGTCAGAGTGTGATCGAGATGGGATTGACCACTTAAAGAGTAGGAAAATAATGAGTCACTATATTTCAATTTAGCAAAACCTTGGCCAGCGTAATCCATCAGATGGATTTGATATTTTGAAATACAATGTAGACAACCTGATCAGAGTTGACAGTTGAACTTTGAGGTGTCCTATGATCATTTTGATCAAGGGGATGAATTATGTGGAAACTATATCCGCATGGGTTCTAAGGATGTTGTTCTACACATTCGACCTATCCGATCGTCGGGTACCATTGCTAGATGATCACTTCGATTAGTACAAGAATTTATTCCTATGCTATCGACTTAGGTTCAGACATATGAGGTCACACACATTAGAGTTCATGATCCGATCGGATGGTTGATCAACGATTAAGAATCATTTTAGGGTTAAATGATCAATATGATTGACATTTAACCTAGTGCAAGTGTTGCAGGAGGATCAATTAGCAATTCGATTGCTAATTGGCATAATTTGATTAAGCCAATGGACTGAGATTAAGTCTAATTGAATATAATTTAATTAAATTTAGTTTAGGCTTAAGTGGATCAAGTTCAATTGATTTATTGGATAAGTCAAGTGCAAGAAAAAAATTAGTCCTAGTTCAATTAGGACTTGGGTCAACCTAATTTTTAATTTGATTAAAAAATTAAATCAGATTTAAATCTAATTTAATCTGATTAAATTAGGTTTTTAATTAGATTAAGATCTATTTTAATTAGATTGATCTAATTTTAGTTTGATTTGATTTGAGAAACCAAATTAAAACAAGTCATAAGATAGAATCCTAATAAGACTAGGATTCCACCTTGCACCACATAAGCCCCCCCATGCCCTCTCTCTTATTCCACGTCAATCCCCTCTTGTTTTGTGCAACAAAAGCCCTCTCCCAGGTCTATCCCATGTCCAAAAGGCTTCCTCTTTTCTTTCATACATGGAAAGTGGTTGTGGATCAAATCAAAGTAGGAATAAGTTTGGATTTCAAATTCTATGAGATAGAGGTTTAGAAATCTAAAACTCTTTCCTTTTTGCACCGAACTTATCTAATTTTTTTTTGAGATTTTTATGGCTTTTAGGGTATATATTGTACACCCTTTGTTGGTGGTCCATGCATGAAAATAAGGAGGAGGCACCCAAGAGTTGGGCACCCCTTATCTTGCCATGTTTGGATAAGCCTGGACTAGGTATTTGACCTAGACAAGGACTCTATCATATCTCTCTCTATAAAATGATTTTTTTTATAAAATTTTTGAAAAAGATAGAGATTTGGGAGACCTTTGGGGCATCTAAAAATCAGAGAGAAAAACTTTTGGGTCGTGGAGATATAATAGATACAAGATAGGGTGTCTAGGAGAGAGTAAAGAGAAGAAGAAGAGGGTCTTCTTCTAGGGTTGTTAGTTTCATCTCTTCCCTTCCTCCATCTTGAGTTTTCTAAGAGTGTCTCAGATCTAAAACTTCTCCTCCTACTTTTCATCTTTGGAAGAGTCCAAATTAAGAATAAGGAGGTACCTGATCAACCATCGAAGAAGGATCAGCGCAGTACTAGCATACTGTGCTGATTTCCTGGAGCAGGACTTCTGATCGAGATTCGTGGGCTCGTGTGGATGACTCCTAGAGACCAGATGCATGTGTGGTTTGTAATATCATCCTCAAGTCCAGATCAGCAAGATTAGAATGTCTAACTTGCAAGGTAATAGATCTGATCTATTGTTTAATACATACATTAGATGTAGTATAGAAACATGTTGATATGATCAACATGTAGTTCATGCTCTATATATTTTAATTTCTAATTTAATACTATATAATAATCATGTAATAAAATCTTAGATCTAAAAATTTTCTAATTTTAAAAAATAAATTTTAATTTATTTTAGTCTTTCACTGCCTGATCTTGAAAAAGTTTCAAGATCTAACTCTGAAACCCTAGATCTGGTCCCTTCAATTAGTATCCGAGCCAAGATTGTTTATTACATGATTATTTATACATGCTTAGATTATCTTTTATATTAGATCTAATTTATAATCTGATTATTAAATCTAAAATTAAAATTTTAGATCAATCATGAACTGCAAGGTTGTCTTGCTGTAGGGTTTACCCCTTACAGTGCAAAGATTGTCCTAGTTCGTGTAGATCTATCTTTAATCATAAATTTATTAGATATGATCTAGATTAAATTTATGATTTATTAAATTTAAAATATATTTAAATTTGAAATAAAATCTCTTTGTTAATAATTTTTGTGCAAAGAAATTGTTTAAAGTTGAAATTATTTCAATTACATGAATCTGTTTAGATTAGATCTAAAGTAGTTTCATGTTTATTTTATTTGCATCTTGATTATGAATCAAACATGCAATATGGTTGGTAGAATCATATTATAAAATTATTTTATAAATATAAAATTTTTTTTTGAAAAGCCAAACCCAACCTTCAGTCCAAAACTTAATTAAGAATTAAGAAGTTGTTTGATTAGGTTCTAAGATTGTGAATTGAAGAACCTAAGACACAAACCATAACACATTGGGTTAATGGATTAGTGGGAATTTGGTCCATTAATTGGGTTAGACCTATGGTTAGATTAAAGATGGACTTAATTAGAGAATTGACTAAATCTAATCAATTGTTGTCTTAGATTAGGTCAAGGATTCTCTAGATCAATTACAATAGTTATAGTTGGTCAAGTCCATATCTTTAACAAGAACCAAATGAACTTGATTCTTGGCTAAGCGGTCTAGCACGAACTGTTTGGTTGATCTAATCGAAACTAATTAAACTAGTTGGTGTCTAAGGTAAACTAGACCGATAGTTTTTAATTGGGAGCCCGCTTATTTGGCCATTTTTGATGGTGTCTAAGGCAAGCTTTGGCCGACCCTCCCACTGATCGAACTTACCTGGCCTCTTGGTAAAATTATATTTTGATCGGATCACTTACTATTTGAGCTGACCCATGTCAGCTAGGTAAATCAGTGTGACTGATTAAGGTGCTCCTAGACCAGTCCTTTTAATGGTCTCACTTAAGATGACTTGGTGAAGCCAGTGGGAGGATCATGATAAGCTAGTTCATCTGACCTCATCCTCTAAATCATTTAAATCTTCTAAAATTATTAGGTCCTTAAAATGATAAAGTTATGGAGATAATTGAGTCATAGCCTCCCATTAAGGTGTTTGATAATGAGTCCATTAACTCAATAATCATTGTAGACCCAAAGGCCTAGTGCTTGTTGACTAATGAAATTATCACTCATCATATGATGACTTGGAAGTGTCTCTCTAACGGTGGTTAGGTGAGCCAACAAAAGTTGGACTTAATCATTCATTGGTTAGATGCACCATGTATGGTCATGTTAATGGTTGGACCTAACCGGATCCTTACAATGGAGGCCAAAGCCTACTGATTAGATTTCTGGGGCAAAATTAAAATTACTAAAAATTGTTTAGAGAAACAATTGATTATGAACCAACCCTTAGATGTACATGGGTTGGCCAACCAAAGTTGGGCTTGTGTACAGTCTAAGTGGATTCTAATACCCACTAAAGAATTAGGATAATTTCTCGAATTAAAGGTAGAGGCTACCAATTCGAATAAAATAGTGGAAGAAATATTTTGATTAAAGTCTAAATCTTTAGGTTTAATGAATCAATTACTAATTAGGTTATGATTTTTTTTTGTGCAGATATGGCCACTTTCCTATCACTCCGATCATTGTTGGACAATGATAAGTTGGTGGGACCCAACTTCGATTGCTGGTACCGAAAGTTGAAGATAGTCTTGAAGCATGAATGGATCCTATATGTGATAATGGATCCTGCACCTGAGGAGCTAGTTACCAATGCAAGTGGAACAGTCAGAGACACTTACCAGAAGTGGCTCGTGACTGGACTATGGTGCGCTGTATCATGCTGGCTGCCATGAACGACGAGTTCAATCACAGATTCGAGACGGCTCAGCCAAAGGACATGCTTCAAGTGTTAGAGGATGCCTTTGGCACACCCGATGACATGGAGACGTATAAGACTAGTTGTGCCATCTTCAACGTCAAAATATGGGATGGTGCCTCTGTCACTGATCATGTATTGTACATGATCGAGCTAATGGAATGATTGAGCAAGCTCAGCTTTCCCTTGCATGAGCAGCTTGGGAAGGATGCAATACTAAACTCGCTGTCCAAGTCTTATCTCACATTCCTCACTCATTATAGAATGACAAAGCCAGAAGTGAACTACCATGGGTTATTGGGGTTGCTTCAGAACTTTGAGAAGGATCACCAACTCTACAAAGAGTCGGTGAACTTAGTGGGAGGTTCGTCTTCTGGTTCTCGACCCTTTAAAAAAGAGAAGAAGAACAAGAAGAAAAAAGTGAAAAAGGTGCAAGTTCAGGCTGGGGCATCAGTACAGGGCCAGACCAAAAAGATCAAGTCCGATAAGAGTCAAGCTGAATGCTTCTTTTGTAAGAAGCGGGGGTACTGGAAGAGGAACTGTCCTCAATACATTACCTCCCTAGACCCGAACAGGTAGAGAAAGCAGCAAGTTGTTGCTAGGCAAGGTACTTATATGATAACTCCTTGCAATTTCTCTATTTGTGATATAACTGACTAGGTATTGAATACCGATAGTCCTTACCATATTTACAATTCGTTGCAGGGGTTGCAGGTCAGTAAGAGATTCGAGCAAGATGAGAGGTTCTTGAATGTTGGAGATGAAAGACCAGTTTCAGTTCTAGCATTAGGAATCTTGAAACTTGTATTTGAATCCTATATCGTTGCTCTTAATGATTGTCATTTCTGTCCCAGTTTCTTTTTAAATATCATTTCTATAGGCCTTCTGGCCAAAAATGATTATAAAATTTCAATAAAAAAATAAGTTTGTAATATCATTATGAATGGTGTTACTATTTTTTATGGACATTTGAACAATGGTGTGTATATGTTATCACAACTTGTTAATGTAGTCTATTCAACTGGCAAGCACCCTAGATTAGATAGTGTGTCAGATATCTACTTATGGCACTGTAAGCTTGGTCATATAAACAAGAACAGAATAAACAGGTTGATTCAAGAGGGAATCCTCGAAGTCAGTGATTGTGAATTACTTCCAACCTGTGAGTCCTGTCTTCTTGGTAAAATGACCAAGTCACCTTTTATTGAAAAAGGTGAGAGAGCTACTGAGCTCTTGGGCTTAGTACATACTGATGTATGCAGGCCCATGAGCACAAGTGCTAGAGGTGGATATTTTTACTTCATAACTTTCACGGATGATCTATCCAGATATGGATATGTCTATTTGATGAAACATAAGTCAGATGCATTTAAAATGTTCAAACAATTTCGAAGTGAAGTAGAAAAATAAACTGGGAAGAGTATTAAAACTCTTCGATCTGACCGAGGAGGAGAATATCTTTCTAGTGAGTTTCTCACATATCTAGGAGAATGGGATTCTCTCCCAATGGACTCTCTCAGAAACACCACAGCATAATGGTGTGTCTGAAAGGAGAAATCAGACTCTATTAGACATGGTCCGATCCATGATGGATTTTGCCAGCTTGCCGATATCTTTTTGGGGATATGCACTCGAATCGGCATGTTATCTGTTAAATAGGGCTCTAAGTAAGTCTATAATTAAGACTCTATATAAGATATGGACAGGGCGTAAGCCAGCACTTTCACACCTTAGGGTCTGGGGGTACTCGATCTATGTCAAAAGATTAGTCACAGACAAACTTGGACCTAGGTCTGACAAATGCACATTCATCGAGTACCCCAAAGAGACCAAAGGATATTTTTTCTACCATACTGATGAACAAAAGGTATTCGTCAGCCTTAAGGCAATCTTTTTAGAAAAGAAGTTCCTTGGTGAAGGAACTGTTGCCTCTAAGGTTGAACTTGATGAAGTTCAACAGGTAGAAGGACTGACACCAATAGTTGAACCTGAGTCAGATTTGATTAGATCAGATCTGAAGCCCAATGTACCTACACCATTAAGGCAATTCGATAGAGTACCGCATCAGCCGGACAGATATTACGATTTCTTGGTCTGGGATGGTGATCCCATCGAACTCGATGAGAACGATGAGGATCCGATCACCTATATAGATGTAATGCAGAGACTTGATTCTGAGAAATGGCTTGAAACCATAAAATCTGAAATAGAGTCCATGAAGGTCAACGATGTATGGACATTGGTTGACCCACCTGAAGGGGTTAAACCCATTGGGTGTAAATGAGTGTTCAAAAGGAAAAAGGGTGCAGACGAAAAGGTGGAGATCTATAAAGTCCGTCTGGTTGCCAAGGGGTATCGTCAACGTTATGGTATTGACTATAACGAGATATTTTTTCCTGTGACAATGCACAAATCCATTCGGATAATGCTTGCAATAGCTGCCCATCTGGATTATGAGATCTGGCAAATGGATGTAAAGACAGATTTCTTGAATGGAGAGCTGACCGAAGAGGTGTATATGATACAACTTGAGGGGTTTACATCTACAGATGAGTCCAAGGTGTGCAAGCTTCAGAGATCTATTTATGGATTGAAGCAAGCTTCTCGAAGTTGGAACATGCATTTTGATAAGGTGATCAAAATGTATGGCTTCGCTAAGAATGGAGAAGAGCCCTGCATCTATAAATGGGCAAATGGTCTAGTTGTGGTATTCTTTATTTTGTACGTGGATGACATTCTCTTAATCGAGAATGACATCCCTGCACTATAGGGAATAAAAGTTTGGTTGTCATCATAGTTCTCCATGAAGGACTTGGGTGAAGCATCCTACATCCTAGAGATGAAGATCTATAGGGATAGATCTAAAAAGATGCTTGGGTTATCCCAGTCCACGTACATAGACACTGTGCTGAAGAGGTTCAGCATGGAGAATTTCAAGAAAGGTTATCTACCAATAGGCCATGAAATTTCTCTCTAAGAAGGATTGTCCGACAACTCTTGAAGAGAGAGCATATGAGTAGAGTCCCATATGCCTCGATCGTGGGATCTATCATGTATGTCATGACATGTACAAGACTAGATGTAGCATACTCACTAGGAGCAGTGAGTAGATACCAATCTAATCCTAGAGAAAATCACTGGAAAGTGGTTAAAGCCATCCTTAAGTATTTGAAAAATACTAAGGACCCATGGTTGGTTTATGGCGAGTCAGATCTGAAACTTGTGGGGTTCACAGACTCCAGCTTTCAATCTGACCATGATGACAGCAGAAGCATGTCGGATTATATCTTTACTCTGAATGGTGGAGCTATCTGCTGTAAGAGTTCCAAGCAGCATATTGTGGCAGACTCTGTTTGTGAGGTGGAGTACATCGCAGCATCAGATGCCATGAAGGAAGCTGTGTGGCTGAGAAAATTCATCACCGAGCTCAGAGTAGCACCCTCTCTCGATGGTTCGGTCCTACTCTACTATGATAGCACTGGTGCCATAGCTCAGGTGAAGGAATCTAAAACACACCAACGGATGAAGCACATTTTGCGTCGCTTCTACCTGGTCCGAGAGATTGTGGATCGAGGTGACATCGACCTTCAAAAGATCGACGGAAAGGAGAACCTGGTCGACCGCTTCACTAAAGCCCTGGTGATAAAAAAGTTCGACAACCACAAGTCGAAGATGGGTATTGGATACTGTGCCGAGTGGCTTTAGGATAAGTGAAAGTTGTTGAAAAATATATCCCAAAAGTCAATCGTCAAGCTGTTGACGGTTGAGCAACCAAGTATTGTAATTAATTTGTTAATAAATAAAATATATTTTTGATATTTTCATCATAAACTTTCATCTTCTAATGAACTCTATTGTTATGATGAAGTCCTTAGGACAATTTAAGTTCGATAAAGAGAGGATTTATCGATTAGTCCTTAAAACTGTTCATGAGCAAATGATAGGCTGTTAATAAGGACAACAGTTTCTATCGAGCATAGGTCGCTGTAGGCCATATAAGTTGGTTGTCCTCTTAACCAAGGAGTGTGAAGATACTGATATGGCATACAGGTGAGATATAAGGATACGTCATCATTGAACGTGACCAACTCCAGAGCGTTCTACTGTCGAAAATGTCTCTGATGGGATATAGGTATAAGTGTCCCTTAGACCTGAGATCGCCTCAATGACTTGCAAGCAACTCACTATGCTTTGGTACCAGACTAACTAAATTTATAATTCAGTGATGGAAGGCTTCTAGGCATAGTCAAGTACTTGCGAAGTCAGAGTGTGATCGAGATGGGATTGACCACTCAAAGAGTTGGAGAAGAATGAGTCACTATATTTCAATTCAGCAAAACCTTGACCAGGGTAATCCATCAGATGGATTTGATATTTTGAAATACAATGTGGACAACCTGATCAGAGTTGACAATTGAACTCTGAGGTGTCCTAGGATCATTTTGATCAAGGGGATGAATTATATGAAAACTATATCCACATGTATTCTAAGGATGTTGTTCTATACATTCGACCTATCCGATCGTCGAATACCATTGCAGATGGTCACTTCGATTGGTATAAAAATTTATTTTTGTGCTACCAACTTAGGTTCGGACCTATGAGGTCACACACATTATAGTTCATGATCCGATCAGATGGTTGATCAACGATTAAGAATCGTTCTAGGGTTAAATGACCAATATGATTGACATTTAACCTAGTGCAAGTGTTGCAGGAGGATCGATTAGCAATTTGATTGCTAATTGACTTAATTTGATTAAGCCAAGGGGTTAAGATTAAGTCTAATTAAATATAATTTAATTAGATTTGGTTTGGGCTTGATTGGATCAAGTTCAATTGATTTATTGGATAATCCAAGTGCAAGAAAAAAACTAGTCCCAGTTCAATTAGGACTTGGATCAACCTAATTTTTAATTTGATTAAAAAATTAAATTAGATTTAAATCTTATTTAATCTGATTAAATTAGATTTTTAATTGGGTTGAGATCTATTTTAATTTGATTGATCTAATTTTAGTTTGATTTGGTTTGAGAAACCAAATTAAAACAAGTCATAAGATAGAATCCTAGTAAGACTAGGATTCCACCTTGCACGACATAAGCCCCCCATGCCCTCTCTCTTATTCCATGCCAATCTCCTCTTATTTTGTGTGACAAAATCCCTCTCCCAGGTCTTTCCCACATCCAAAAGGCTTCCTCTCTTCTTTCATACATGGAAAGTGGTTGTGGATCAAATCAAAGTTGGAATAAGTTTGGATTTCAAATTCTATGAGATAGAGTTTTAGAAATCCAAAACTCTTTCCTTTTTGCACCAAATTTATCCAGATTTTTTTTGGAATTTTCATGACTTTTAGGGCACATATTTTGCACCCTTTCCTGGTGGTCCATGCATAAAAATAAGGAGGAAGCACCCAAGAGTTGGGCACCCCTTATCTTGCCATGTTTGGATAAGCTTTGACTAGATATTTGACCTAGACAAGGACTCTATCATATCTCTCTCTATAAAATGAGTTTCTTCAAGAAATTTTTGGATAAGATAGAGATTTGAGAGACCGTTTAGGCATCCAAAAATTAGAGAGAGAGACCTTTGGGTCATTGAGATATAATAGATACAAGATAGGGTGTCTAGGAGAGAGTAAAGAGAAGAAGAAGAGGGTCTTCTTCTAGAGTTGTTAGTTTCATCTCTTCCCTTCCTCCATCTTGAGTTTTCTGAGAGTGTCTCAGATTTGAAACTCCTCCTCCTACTTCTCTTCTTTGGAAGAGTCCAAATCAAGAAGAAGGAGGCACCTGATCAACCATCGAAGAAGGATCAGCGTAGTACTAGCATACTGTGCTGATTTTTTGGAGCAGGACTTCTGATCGAGATTCGTGGGCTCGTGTGGATGACTCCTAGAGATCGGATGCATGTGCAATTTGCAACATCATTCTCAAGCTAGGATCAGCAAGGTTAGAACATCTAACTTGCAAGGTAATAGATCTGATCTATTGTTTAATACATACATTAGATGTAGTATAGAAACATGTTGATATGATCAATATGTAGTTCATGCTCTATATATTTTAATTTTTGATTTAATACTATATAATAATCATGTAATAGGATCTTAGATCTAGAAATTCTCTGATTTTAGAAAATAAATTTTGATTTATTTTGGTCTTCCGCTGCCTGATCTTGAAAAAATTTTAAGATCTAACCCTGAAACCCTAGATCTGGTCCCTTCACATCTGATGTAAGATTTTGCTTGAAAACTTTTGTAAAATAATTTTATAAGTTGAAATTATTTCAATACAAAATTTTTTATACTTATTTATGAATTAAGATATGATTATCAAAAGATCTAAATTTGAGAATTGAAGACTTAAGACACCTCATAAATTAAGAGACTATGGGTTAACTTGAATCAGATCATTAACTGGGTTAGACCTAGGGTTAGAAATAAATATGGACTAAATAGAGAAATAGATTAAATCTAATCAAGAGTTGAATTAGATTAAATCAAGATTTTTCTAGATCAATCTCAATAGTTGTAACTTAATCAAGTCCATATTTTGAGCATACCAAATGGACCTAATTGTGACTCAGTGGTTGAGTCCGAGTCCTTTGACTGAACAAATCAAAACTAATCGATCAATTAGTGTCTAAGATAAGTTCGATAGTATGATCAGTAATTTTTAATTAGGGGCATGCTTATCTGGCCTATATGGTGTCTAAGGCAAGCATTGGATACCCTCTCATCGATCTCACTTACCTGACTAATTTGATAGATTATATCAAGATTAGATCACTATTGTGCATGTGTGGTTCTCTCAAGTCTCGAGAGATCATGAGAGCAATCATAGCGATGATTCTAAGAGGCTAGGATTGGGTTCGAGTTCTAAGGCTAGGATGGGGAGGTCCTAGGGTAAAGATCTGCTTCAGACAATAGAGAAGCTGACTCGAATCTTGATGGAGTCGACTCAGACTAGGTCGAACCGGCTCGGGATCCTGAGAGAGCTAGCTCGAATGTAGAACAGAGAGCTAGTTTTCACTGGCATATGGGTGGCATGGCTGTCGAGCCGACTCGAGGTCTGATCGAGCTGGCTCAAGTTGCGAATAGACCCATGCATGGATTCTATTTCGGGTTAGGATTGATTTTGATCCTAGGGGTCTTGAGGTCTTGTTTGGGAGGTCTTAAGGGGGCGAACTCAAGGACTTAGATTAGGATTAAGTCTAAGGGGTGAGAGCATGTGAGACATGGATGAGATATGGTTCGGTGAGTGCTTTCATGTATTGGGCTTAGCCAAAGAGAGTTTTTAATTGGGCTTAATGGCTGTGTATAAATATACATAGGTTGTATTAGGATTTTGATAACATAAGGAGTGGAATACAAGATCTTTTCTTCTTAACTTTTTCTCTCTCTCTCTCTCTGATTCCAACACCAAACCCTAGCATCCTTCTTCATTCTTCTTTATTGCTTGCTAGAGTAACATCCAGGTTCCACATGTGATGATCTGATCAGGTACGGGAGGGTCGTATTGGAGTTTTCCCAACAAGTGGTATCAAAGCAAAGTTGCATAGAGAAAAGAAGGAAGATGATGATTCAGCCTTGTTTTCTACAGCACCAAGGTTTTTCCCCTGTTTCTTCTTGACTTCTTTGGTTAGGTGATCTCCCGATTAGGTGGAGGGTTCTTTGATTCAAGGAAGGGTTGGAAGAAGGTGGAGGAGATTTGTTTCAAATCTGATCTTATTTCTGGGGTGTGAGGCATGGTATTACAGAAGGGTTAGGGCTGATTGTTTGCTTGAAGGTTGAGATGGCTTCAAGTGGTTTTAAAGTAGAGTTTGAGAAGTTTAATGGCAAGGAGAACTTCATCTTGTGGTAGCAATGGGTGAAGGATTTGTTGGTGCAGTGTGGATCTATAAGATCTTTGTAAGAGAAAGATCAAAAAAGATCTATACTAAGGATTAGGAGGAGCTAGAGGAGATTGCCTTCAACATGATCAGAATGTATCAAGCGGATCAGGTTCTATCAGAGGTCAGCGTGAAGACCACGGCAAAAGGTCTTTGGGAGAAGCTAGAGAAGATGTACATGGATAAAAAAATGACAAACAAGCTCTGGCTGAAGAAGCAGTTGTATAGCTTATAGATGTCTAATGGAGGCAATTTGGTTGATCATATCCAAAGGTTCAATCAGGTGTGTTCTAATTTGTTGAATATGGATGTGAAGATCAAGAAAGAAGATCGAGCATTGTTGCTACTGTGCTCACTCCCATCGGCATATGATGGTCTGATCACAACCTTGGTATACGGCAAGGAGTCCCTGGAGTATGAGGAGGTTGTGGGTGTCCTGAGATCAAACAAGTAGTGGGAGAAGATCTGCAAGGGAGGCTTTACTTTGGTGGCATGCGCTATTCATGAGAGGTGAGGAAGGCCTGGGAAGAGAGAAAAATCCAAGGGCAAATTGGAGAAGGTTCTAAAGTGTTACAGGTGCCACAAGATTGGACACTTCAAGAAATATTGTCCGCTCCAAAAGAAAGAAGGAGAAGAGAGGGATTTCATTGGTTCAATCATTGAGGGAGTAGAGATGGATGATCTCTTGATAGTTTTGAAAGAGCTCGTGGGGTGTGGAGGGTCTGAGATGGTTTCAAAAGGATCCATGGAGTGTGGAGACTCCGAAGGGACATCATCAGAGTGTGAGATGCAGCTAGGATGCAGACAGCTATGGGATTTGACACAAACACGATCGGACATAAGGGGATGTGGAGTCGCGGCATGGATGTAGCCAGGAGACAAGCGGATGCATGGGTGGCACAGAGGCAGCTGGAAGACAAATAGTTGCGGGCTGGAGGAGCGGCATGAAGGCAACTAGGAGACAAACAGTTGTGGTCTGCAGGACAATGTAGTCAGAACACAAGCAATTGTGGGTTGCAACACAGGCACGATCGTTGAGAGGCAGCTGTGGGATTGCAGCACAGGCATGGTCGGAGAGAGATGATTGTGGGGCTGCAACATAGGCATGGCCGAAGAGATAGGTGGTGGTGGATCACAGTATAGGCACAGTTGGAGAGATAGGCAGCTGTAGAACTTGTTGGATTCTGATCACACAGTGAAATATGAATTTAAAAATTTTTTAAACATGTATATTGAAAGCTTTAACGATTAAAACTATCGAACTAAAATTCAAACCCTAGAATCACCATGTAGATATCGAACAAAATAAATTTCAAGCATACAAAGAGATAAAAATTTATACTTCCTCAGATGAGCAGTATGGTAAGAAGGTGATCTCCATGAGACTCTAAAATAGAAATCTTCCAATGGTGATCCACATGGAAATTGGT
The DNA here is from genome assembly GCF_000442705.2 of Elaeis guineensis. NCBI lineage: Eukaryota > Viridiplantae > Streptophyta > Magnoliopsida > Arecales > Arecaceae > Elaeis > Elaeis guineensis. The sequence continues at coordinate 20,867,641 of NC_026007.2, read as the reverse complement.
CAAGGCCCTTCCCAACTGGTGCACCACCGCAGCCTTTTCTTCACAAGAACACTATCAGCTTCGAACTCAAAAAATGATCACACCAATTCTCAATTACTTTCAATTTCACCACTAGGATCACACCAAAAAAATTCTTTCTAGAAGTCTCACAACCTAAGATTTGATTTTATACTCCAATATATGAAAAAATCAAACCATAGGACAAGCTCACCACACTTGCTATTTTTCTCACCTCCCTTCTTTCTATTTTTTCATTCATTTTTTTCTTATCTTTTCCTTAGATTTTTTTTCAAATTTTTTTCACTCTTATCATACACCAAGTGCTCTAATTTTTCATCAAAATTCAGCCCTTATTCCATAAGAGGCACCCCATATAAATAGATAAAGAAGAGATGTCAAGAGATCCAAGGGGTGCCAACCCTTGGCGCTCCACTTCTCTCACATGAAGAAATAAATTCTCTGATGCATTAAGTGGTATAAAAAAGGCTTCACACAGAAGAACTCATCCTCTTCTATAGCCCATAATTCTCTCATTTATTTTAGGCATGTGACAATTAAGGAATCGATGGAATTTAAGAAGCACTTAAGAGTCTTAAAGAAGAAAGACTCTTCCTCTTCTTAATGCTAAAAAGGGTAGACGGCAATTAATTATGGTGTGAAACTAGAGTGGTGTGGAGGTCTCCTTCCACACTTGAAACTCTTCCAAGTTGGATAGAAGTCCAATTAAAGTAGACCCAATCCAAATAGGTCAAAGACAACAGGTTTAGTTTAGCTTAAATACTTTAAACTTAACCTAATTAGGAACTTGGATTAACACAATATGCTAGCATATCAAATTAACCCTTAGAATTTATATTAAATCCTAATTAAATCAGATCAAGATTAAATTATAAAATATGTGACCCATTGGGTTCCAAATCTATCCAGCAGTGGATACCAACTCTAAACCTAACCCTAATTCGATCAGATTAGGTCAGCTCAAGAGTCCCAACTAACAAAGACTCTTCCTAATTTATTCTTGAATTAAACTCTTATAATTTTGATGAGTCCATAAGTCAAGATTAACATCTAGCAATGTATCATGACTATTCAAAAAAAAAATAAAATTTGATAAAAATTATCAAAATATCCTTCAGTGGCAAGTTATCGTGCAATTCAATCCTTCAGTCAAACAACATCCCAGATGAGCTATGGGCATGGAATCATATCAAACCCAATTGCTTATCTAAATGTATCTCGATCAGAAGGTGATGATTTAGTTGATAATATATTAGAAACTTCTTTCTAATTATCATCCTGTTTTGGCCAAAGACTTTCAGAATCATCAACCTATGAGATCACAAAAGATGTTCACTCCCTTATTAGGAGTGAATGATCTCTTATTGATCACTCACAACCTCCATGCACACTCCTTCATATCTAGAACATCCCATACAAAGATCAAAGAACAAAGTTAAGAAGTGAATCAAAATATAGATTCACGTACACAAAGTACCATAGTGATCTCAGGTCAAAGGATCACTTACACAACTCCCACTAGAGAACAATTGGTTGACATGTTAATGAGACTCCATCAGATATTCTCTCATAGATCTATTCAGTAAACTCATTCTCTAATGAGCACATATATTTTTGTATTAGTATCACCACACAAGAGGTTGTGAGATCAACCACCCTTACAATTGAGCATACGTAGGACATGCCAGTCTTACTGGTATCATTGATCCCCGACTCAATGAACCAATGACTGAGAATATTTTAGGTCATGACTATCAAAAATTTAGATCTCACTGGCATGATCTCATCATGGCCCTAAAACTATTGTCCAGACCTATGGGATTCATTATAATCTTAAAAATAATAATAAGATGCAGCATATAATGAATCGAAAAGCTTATTTTATTAAATAATAATATCATTTATATGAGTTTGAAAGATAAATTACAAAAAAATATCTCATCACATCCCATATGCGATTGACTTATAGGGTATTATTCTTTTAATCTCTCACTCGCACTAAAGTCAATCGCCTCTATACTTGATGCCCATGCAATCAAGGTGGTGGTCAAACTGCTACAATGACAAGGCCTTAGTGAATGGATCCACTATATTATTCTTGGTATCAACTCGCTCCACGATCACATTATGTCTTTCGACTATCTCTCAAATGAGGTGGAACCATCTTAGGATGTGCTTGGATTTATAATGAGATCTCGATTCCTTAGCTTGAGCAACTGCCCCAGTATTGTCACAATAAAGGAGCACTAGTTGTTCAATCTTCAAAACTACATCCAATTTTGAGATGAACTTCTTCATCTAGATGGCCTCCTTAGCAGCCTTATTAGCAGTAATGTACTCAGCCTTAGCGACTGAGTCAGCAATAGTTTGCTATTTGAAACTCTTCTAACTTATTGCTCCACCATATAGAGTGAACACATTCCCAGATATAGATTTACTATCATACAGATTAGATTGAAAACTAAAATCAGTATAACTTTCAGTTTTAAATCAGATCCATCATATATAAGAAAAATATCTCTAGTCCTTCTCAAGTACTTGAGTATATTTTGCATAGTTTTTCAATGATCCTCCTCGGGATCTGCCTGAAATCTGCTTACAATGCCCGAGGCATAAGCCACATCAGGCCTGGTACACAGCATAGCATACATTATTGATCCTACAGTCGAAGCATAAGAAGTAGAACTCATGCTATTTTTTTCTTCAGGTGTCTTAGGAGATATATTCTTAAAGAGTTGTATGCCATGATTCATGGACAAGTAACCTCTTTTACTTTCCTCCATGTTGAACCTCTTCAACACAAAATCAATGTACCTAGACTGGCACAAGCCAAGCATCCTCTTTGATCTATCTCTATAGATCTTTATACCAAGTATATAGGATGCTTCACCCAAGTCTTTCATAGAAAATTTTTGTGATAGTCATATCTTGACCGATTGTAATATAAGGATATCATTTTCAATGAGTAGTATGTCGTCTGTTAGAATTAGTATGTCGGGGCATGCATGTATATTTCAAAATTTTATTTTCTAAATATCATAGTAGAATAGCAGCTTTTAATCTAATTCATGCATGCATAAAACATAAACCACAAGGATCTACTTCATATGTTAAAATTGAACATATGCTGAAATTTAACATGTGATCAAATCACATACCTGTTTCATAATTTCTTTCTTCAAATCTGAATCTGGAAGAAAAAAGATTTTTTCTTAGCCGTGCAAGTCTCTGGCTTCTATGAGTATCCACTCAGGATCAGTCTGGAATAGTTCTCTTAAGATTAAATTTTCTTTCCTAAGAAAATTCAGCCAGTGAATTTGAATGAAGCTTGGATCGCGATCAACTCTTTGATCCTTTTCTTGATCTTCTTTTTCTCTTCTTCTCTTACTTTTCTCCCCTTGGTTTGTGCTACTACCATGCGCTAGAAACCAGCAAACAAGAGATGCCCAACAGCCTTGGGTGTGGAAGATGATGGGACGCCCAAGAGGTGGGGCATTTGGACACCCAAGGGAGAAGAGAAAAGAAGGAGAAGAGAGGGTGTGGGGGCACTCCTATGGGGTGTGTGGGTAGCTGGTTGTGATGCCTAGGGACCTTAGAGGAGGCCCTTTTAAATAGACATAAAGATTGAATCCTATTCAATCTTACAATATAAGTCCTATTTGTATTAGGTTTTCTAATAACTTAAGTTATTCAACTTCCATTAGGAGACCTATTAGGTGCCAACTCTTGAACCTTCCTGTGCTAGTACAGACACGAAAATCAAATTTTAACTTGCTATAAGAACAAAATAATAGTCTTTTAAATTTAATCTAAAATTAGATGATAATTAAAGAGGATAAGTGCCAATGGCTTCTGCAGTAACTTTTGTTCCATTGTCGACCTGAAGGATCATATCACCTTCCCTCAACTTTCTACTTTCTATTAAATCCTGCATTGAAGTACATATATGAACACTCGAACCAGAGTCCAATGCCCAACCAGAAGTAGAAGAAATCGTAAGGTTAGATTCATTTACAAGTATACCTTCTGAAGGTTTATCACCCTTTTTGGTCTTTAAGCTCTCTAGGTAGAGTGGATAGTTTCTCCTCCAATGGCCTTTAGCATCACAATGGAAACACTTTTCCTTTACTTCGACCTTCTTAGGAACATCCTTCTTTGGCTTGCTCTCTTTTTTCTACTTAGCGGATTTAGTTTTCTTCTTCCCAGTAGACTTTCTCTTGGAAGAAGTCTGCTCCACAGTGAGAATAGTGCCCCTTGAACTCTTTAAGGTTCCTTTCGTAGTGACCAACATGTTGATTAGTTCGAGTATAGTGCAATAAAATTTGTTCATATAAAAATTTATAATAAATTTACTATATAAACTCGTAAGGGATTGAAGGATCAAATCCATCTATAATTTCTTTTGCATTTCAAGCCTGAGCTTCTCAAGCTCCTCAATGTCCTTGATCACTGTCATACAGTGCTCATGGACAGACTGTCCTTCATGCATCTTCAAGTTGAAGAGTCTCTTGGATACTTCGAAGCACGCTGTATGGCTGTTCACCATACAACTCTTGTAGGTGAGTGATCATAGCCCTGGTAGTGGGCATATACTCATACTGACTTTGCAACTCATTTGACCTAGATGCCAGCACATAGCACTTGACCTGACTGTCCTCATCCGTCCACTTTTCAAAAGCAACTCTTTGCTCAGCAGTAGGATAGTTTGATAATACTATAGATATTTGGTCAAGTACATGACCTAATTTTTTTGAGGTCAAGACACTTCTAAGGTTTCTGAGCCAGTCTTTGTAATTAGTTTTGGTCAAACGATTGGTTTCAAGGATGCGGATTAGAGGATTTGAGGCTGAATTGTTTAACTATGAGAGTAGAGATTCAAGTTAGACTTTTATACTTAATGTTATATTTATTTCTAATGACTTTAAGATGCAAACAATGACTCTCACTGATTTTTTAGATCCCTCCACTCTCTGGGTAAAAAATAAAAATCCTAACATCTTTACAAAAGATTCCTAATGGGTGTTGCGATCCCATCGATGTCATGCACCTCACCTAATAGTTATTGGTAACATGCACACCGATGTGTAGGCAACTCTTTGCCCAGATGCTTCTCTAAGCATGTTGCAGTGACTTGATCTTTAAGTCATGTGGGTGTTGTAGTTTTATGATTTCATGCACACATATTTTACAAAATAAGTATATAATAAAATTTTAATATTTTTTAGATTAAATCTAATTTAATCTAAGCATGCATAAGATCATATCTTCAAACCATAACAGAATCATCATATGTGAGATAAGATTTAGATATAAAAATCAAATAGAGAAAAATAAATTAAAAACATACCTGGATATAGATCAATCTTCAACGTGAACAGATGATCACGGATGTCTTTCGAAGGTCTCTTTTAGCTGCACAAGCATCCGATCTCTACGGGTATCCACACGAGACTCTGATCTGATCAGAAGCCTTTTGATCTCATCAGGGTGCTAGCTCTCTTGTAGAGATCGCATCTTGATAGTTAAAAATCTTCTTTACTCCTAAGATACTCTTGGAGAAGAAGATGTAGGAAGATCTTGATCTCTACACTAGAGATCATGAGAAGAAATCTTTCTTCTCTTTTCTTTCTAAAATCTATGCATCAAATCTTTACAATAGAGATGTAAAAATTTTATCCAACTTTTGGAAAAATAGAAGAGGAGACATCCATGTCTAAACATGGACACAAGGGAGAAAAGGTGATATCCAAACAACCAACAATTGGTTGTTGCAGGAAAGAAAGGATTAAAACAAACTTACCTCACGCCATCCCTCCTTTCTCCCAAGTTTTTCACGCACACGATGGCCTCCTTTTAGGAATCAAACCTGATCTCTATTCACTCCTCCAACATCCTAAGGTGGTGGTTTAAATAGGCTAAAAGAGAGTCGTATCTTGATTAGGAAATAGGAGTCCTAAACGTGTAGGACTCTTGGATTTTATCAATGCCGCCCACAACCATATTAGTGCCCATATTCTTCACAAAAACAAGGGGTTAATCTCTTCTTTCTTAAATAGTAAAAAGAGGAGGAGAAGTGGCGTTAAACATGTTGTGGCATGGGGCTTTTGGGCACACAAAATAGAAGGTGGCGTGGGACTCCTTTGGCGCATGGATAGGGAAGAGGTTGAAGAACATGGGACTCTTTTTTTAAATTACTATTTTAAACCTAATTAAAATACTAATTAATCCTAATCATATTAGAACCAGATTAGACTCAAATAAATAAAAATTTAAATCTAACTTAGAGCCCAATTAATTTAGATTAGATGTCTCCTAATTGGAGGAGTCCTAGTCCTATTGGACTCTTTCTTGGTACTTGAGTCAAACTCAATTTTTAATCCTAATCCTATTAGAATTTGGTGCACCCAAGAAAATAAAGATTTCTAGTCCAAATAGAAATTCATAAATCCTAGTCTAATTAAGAATTGGGTCAAACCCAAATTCTAATTCAATTGGGACTAATCATCCGATCTTTTTGGGGTTATCCTATGATCCTGTTGGGGTAGATCAAATCAAACCCATAATGAGTCAAATTAAATCCAATCAAATTGAACTTGATACAAACTCCATTGCTTAATCAAATTAAGCTAATTAGCAATCTTATTGCTAGTTAATCCTCTTATAACTCACTAACTCTTTAGTAAGCTACATAATGCAACATTTGCAATAGATCAATTATCAATCAAATTAATAATCAAATTCTATTACGATTCATTATCGTAATTCAACCATCTGATCAGTCAAAAGCCTCTTTTGTGTGTGACCCCATAGGTTCTATTCTATCTGATAGTGAGATATATTGTGATCTCTATCACAATATCATTGAAACTCTTTTCAATGGATTGAAATAATTTCAACTCTGCCCACCAAGGATCATTGAACATCAAGATGATGCTTGTGAGTCTCACAATCCATCGTGACACCTAGCAGTATGTAGTGACAACCCAGTAGAATAAAAAATAAACCTTTAGGTGTAGTTAGCATATGATACAGTCTCTCTATCATGAGTCCCAACCAGATGACAGGTCATAGATGAATCGTCAAACCTTAACATTGGTCATATGATAGATTCAATCAGCTTGATTCCATATGTGACTCTATGAAAATTTTTTTCCATCAATCACACTACTATAGCCATAGACTTAAGGACTCAGCTTCTTAATATATTAGTCAAACTCCAGCAGCCTCATTGCGAGCAGTAGTATCATCTTAGGTCAAAGGATCAGCCATATAACTGCAGCATCGAGAAAGTCACTAATGAGTGAGCAGACATCCATGTGACTTCTCATGTTGGTCACGCTCAGTGCTAGTTGTTCTCTAACGACCACCTGCCCTCTCGCTCTAGTGTCTCTATACTGCAGACTCGAGACTTATCTGTCCGAAGGAAGCGATCCATGTATTGGTCTATCTGAATTAATCACCATCCCCATGATGATCCTATGATCAGGAGCAATTTAGGAATTAACTATTAATGGCACATGTCTCAAATTCTCAACTCCTTAAGAATATATGTCATCATCTTGTTAATCCTTTAGATGATTCATGGATATATAAACATGAATGGTAATATAACTATCTAATAAGTATAAAATCATATTCTAGAGATATAAAATGTGTCAGCCAAGATTGACTTTTAGGGCATACATCCAACAATCTCTCACTTACACTAAAGCCAATTTGCCATGTACCAAACTCCATCTTCACAAGACAGACTTTAGTCTTAGGCTTGCTAAGTGACTTGCTAGTGGGTCAACCACATCACATGTGGAGTTTCATCACTGCACGTCTATGTATTTCTACTCGAGGTAGTTGCATGTTCTACTGCTCTATGTGCTTGGATATCTGATAAGACCTAAGCTCCTTAGTAAGGGCTATGATGTCTTTATCTTTGCAGTATAGTATCATGACATTTGATGGCATGACAATCAATTCTACAACTAATATTAAAATCAAAATGCATTCTACACATCTACAGTGTACTCAACTTTTATCGATCGATTACTTGGAACCCTTCTGAGATATCGACATAGGAACACACCCGATGATGTAGACATTCTACCATCAACATCAGATATAAAATCTGAATTGGTGTATCCTCTCACTCCTAACTTTAATCCTTCTCTAAATTAAGAATATATCCTCAATTTTTCTTAAGAGCTTAAGAATATTTTTACAGCAATCCAGCACTCACAGCCTGGATACAACTGATATCTACTTGTGACATTCACAGTATAATCAGTTCAAGTACTACATGGCATACGACTATGTCTGAGAGGGTAGCAGACCCCTCTCTGGGATTTCTATGTTGAACTCTTTTAGCATCCAGTCTCTCTACTTTTATCTGTGAAAATACAAGCATCCAATTGCATCTATCTCTATAGATCTTTAGGATGCTCGCTTTATGTCTTTTATGGAGAAATCTATATTCAACCATATTTTAATCGATGTCAGTATTGGACACTCCCACTAAACCTTTTAAAAATACATAATTCTTTTTTCTAATGTTCCAACTCCAAGATTGTTATAGACTTTGTGATCTCTTATCACAAAAGTGAAATTCATAGGCTATTCCATACAAAAATCTTCAGAAGATCTCTTCTCAGGAAAACTATTTCACATCTCTTTCTTGGAGTTGATGTCTTATATTGCCTCGTTGTAGGTTTTTAAGATCATCTCTATACTCCCATCTCGCATGAGAAATGACTTTTTTTACATTCTCTATTAAGCATATGCGAGTACCTTTTGAGAGGATTAGAGATCCTACTATGTATACGAGGTGGAAAAAAAATATACATCTACTGACTCATGATGATAAATAGGTTCTTAAGGTCCTATGGCTCGTTGCTCTTCAAAGATATTCTCTTCGAGCTTAACTTTTCACCCACTGCTTCATCTTGGTTAAATAACTTTTCAAGAAGATAGCATGTCAGGTCACAATCACATTGTGATCCTTTCAGAAAGTAGTATTCTAAACTCTTTTAGAATGAACTTTATAGACCTATCCTCTAACATATCTACCTGCTATCCTAGACATAGGCTGAACATCTTTGAATCTCAGAATAATCAAGATTCAGTTGAAAGAAGAGTGCCCTATAAGCCAATCGTAAGTGTATTGCGATGGAACTTTTTTTTATAATTTTTTAACTCATGAAATGATATTTATTATTTGAGATATTGACTCATCATATTAGCTATATCTTATTATGTTTAAGATTATGATGAACCCTAAAGATTAGGATAATGATTTTAGAAGACATGAATGGGTCATGCTAGTGAGAACTAAAATCTTAAAATCTTAATCTTAAACATTCCTGGTCGTAGGAGGATTGAGTCGGGGATCAATATTTTAGATAAACTGGCATATCCTATGTATGCTCGATAGAGAGGGTGGCAGATCTCACTAATCACTTGTGTGGGACACTAATACAAGCATGTGAGTGCTCATTTGGAAAATTAGTCCACTAAATTGACTCGATGAAAGAGAACATCTTATGGAAGCCTAACTTGCATGTCAAAGATGGTTCTCTAAGTGAGAGTTGTACAAGTGATCCTTAGACCTGAGACCACCATAGAATCTTCTGGACATGAATCCATATTTTGGTTCATACTCAGGCATGGCATTAAGATATGTGCAGAGTGTTCTGGATATGGTGGAGTGTATATAGAGGTTGTGAGTAGGTCAACATGAAATCGATCACTTCTAGTAAGATGAGATCGCATCCTGTGTATTCTCAATCCTAGATGACTTGAAAAAAATCTTTTGGCCAAAAGCAGAAAGAAGATTAGAAAGAGTATCTATTACTTCTTCATTGAAGTCATCATTGGTTAATTGAGAATCGATATAAATATATGTTTGAGTTTGACATGATTCCATACTCATGAACATATTCAGGGTGCAGGGATGATCGAAGGATTGAATTGTATGGTAACTTACCATTGAAGGTATATTTGGTATTTTTATCAAAATTCTATATCTTCTGGGTAGTCATGATACATTGCTAAATATCAATCTTGACTTGTAGGTTTCTGATCGAATTAAAGAGTTTAATTCGATCGTCAATTGAAAGGATTATAATTATTGAACTCGAATTAGCTCGATTGGACCTAAATCGATTAGATTGAAATCTAATCAAATTTGATCAACATACATGTAGACCTACTGTCAGCTAGATGTGGAGCCCAATGGATCACACACATATAGAAATTAGCCAAAGACCCTTTTGAAAAATATTGATTGGAATTTTGGATTCAATCAGGGCTCCGGTAAGCATGCTAGCACATGTGGAACCCTTGCTCCTTTGGAGGTCAATTTGGTCTCATCCCTTGCTAATTAGCTAGGCCAATTTAGTGGATATTTGGGTTACATCATGCCACCTAGAACCAGTCCAAATTGAGATGCCACATCCCATTTTATCACCAATTATGAAGAGTCCAAGTTGTAAAGGACTCTTGGCGCAAAACAGGTTCTGCGTACAAGTGTTGGCGTGGGAAGAAGAAAAGAGTCCTTCTGGCATGGGATTAAGATATGTGTGGTATCCCATATCACCCTCCATCCTCTAATGCATATCTCAAAGCATGAGATATATTTTTTTTGAAATTTTTGGGGTGGATAAAAATTAGAAAAAGGAAGGAAGTCTCGCGCACACGCAGAAGCACCGCATCTCTCTGAGATTTAGAGAGTCCTTCTCCTCATCAAATGCTTTCAAAATAAAACTATTTTTGGTTATAACATTTCATATCTAACAAGATATTTTTGATAATTTTTTTAGAATTTTTTCAAACTTATCTGGATGCCAAACGGATGCCATAAGTTCCTCCTCATGCCTGCACGCATGGTGATCAGACTTTGCATGAAAGGATGTGAGAACACATCCATTTGTGAGAATTTTTATCACTCATTATATGTTCTAGAATTAAGATTGAATCCTCTATCCATATAAATTTTTAAATATTTTTTTTAATTTTAGAAGGGATGCAAAAATATCCCTTCTCTGGTCACGCACGTAGAGTAGTGTGCTGATCGACGTATCATTGATAAGAGTCCTTTTGTTTGAAGAAACTCTTATCTCTGATAATCAGATCAGATAGGCCTCTTGGATGAGGTGCATTTCTCTTTTTTGGCATCCCTCTAGTAGTTATAAATTGACTGGGGCACTGGGTGTCTGATGCAATTCAGAAAGAGTTTCTAATTTTATCTCTGTTGCTCTATTTTCTTTCTTACAACCTATATTAGTTTTAGGACAAGGCTTTGGGATTTAAGACAAAGCCTTATCTAGTCCTAACAAGGATTGTAAGGGTTCTAAAGAAGAAGGATCAAACATTTAGAGGAGGTTTTGAGAAGGTAGAGTTAGTTTCTTGGAGAAACCTGATCGGTATGAGGCTAGTCCAATTCTAGTGGCTAGAACTCTTGAAGCAAGGTGAAGAAGGAGCGCAGTCCTTGGTTCAGTTTTCATGTGAATCACCATTGGAGGGTAGACACTTGGATGCCTTATGAAAATTGAGATTAGCACTATAGGTATTCTTCTTATCCTAATTTATATTTATTATACTTTGATTATTATAGTCAAGGGTTTCTGGGTATTGGGGTTTTCGGTGCATCGGGTGTTTTGAATGAAAATTTTAAACACCTAATCCTTCCGCTGCACCACTGAAACCCATCAGTGGTATCAGAGCCTATCTTGATCTATATAATCAAAGGTTAGAATATTATCTTGATTGTGATCCAATATGGGTTTTTGGTTTGGTTCAAGTCGGGTCAAGGGTTGAACCCGATTGAACATCCAAACCCTCGCATATCTTAGAGATATATTTTTAAATATAAAATGCATCATACATATATAAATTTTTTTTTTAGTAGCTTAGTCTCTAATTGGATTCATCACCAGGCTGTCCGATCATAAGAGCAAGTAGGGTTCAGAGATCCTCTCTTCCTATTCAATAGGGTACTCTTATGGTGCTTAGGGGTGCCATTGTGATATCCTAAGAAGAAGAATCATGAAAAAAATATTTTGTATTCATGCATGTTATTAGAACTTCATGTATATGTGATATGCTTGAGATGCTTAGTTATAATCATATTGAATGATTATGATTTCATATCTTAGAGATATGAATAGATGCCATGATTAGTTGTTATGATTATTAAGATATAACTATAATAGTGCACCATTGTGATTGAATTAGGATGTGCTTGAGACCATTAAAGCCCTCATAAAAATTATATTAAGTCATAGTATTATGAATCAGAAGCTGACCTATTCCTTGAATCAATTAATCAATTAGTGTCTAAGGAGTGTTTCAAGTACGGTGGTTATTTAATTGGTTCTGTTGCTGGCTTGGCCAATTTTATTGGTGTCTAAAAAAAGCAACGGGGGGACCACCACCAATCTTAATACTTTCCTGGCTAATTAGATTAATTCAAATCTTGAATGAAGGTAGCTCAGTATTTTGAACACTATATATGCCTTCTTTCATGTCTAGTCAATATCCTATCAAAAATCATAGTAGGTTTGTTGTGATATCCATAAGGTTTGCTATGAGGATTGATGTGGATTTATCTTGATGCATATTATATACTTTATGGCATATTTGATTACGTTGTCTTGTTGTGATATCCACAAGGGCATCATTTTTCAGATATGGCGGTATGAAAATGAAGGATCTGACTTAACTAAAAAATACTATAGTTTATTGTGATATCCACAAAGCTATGAGTATTTTTAGAGGCAGATTATGTTGAGAGTTACATGAGAAGCAATTGGATATATTCCTACCTTTAAACTCATTGAGGTTTGTTGTGATATCCACAAAGCTTCATTGAGGGATTAGGGTCTCAAATTTATTAAGAAACCAGATTAGGATTTCTCGTTTACTATAGGAGAGGGCTATGATATCCAATAAAATAGTGAGAGATATAACTAGTTTAAAAGTCTTCATCTAGTTATGCATGTCAAACATGAGTAGTCTGCTTATACTAGTGTTCTTTATTTATGTAGATTTAAGTCTACATTATGGCTTCTTTATTTTCATTGCATGATACCATAAATAAAAATATATTGACCGATCCAACTCTGTGGATTGGTTGGAAAACTTGCAAATAAGGTTCGTATCGGAGAAGAACTCTGATATTCTAGATATTTCTGACCTTGGGATGGTCAGTAATAATGAGAAGGCAAAAGATGTCTTTAAGGATATCATCTGTTCATTTTGTGGCAAATTTGGTCATTGAGAGTATAACTGTAAGAATAATCTTGTAAGATTGAAGCAGGGTACATGTGTAGCACCAAAAGATGGGTATATGATACAGACCTATTTTTTATTGAGTGGTTCAAACTCTGATATCTGGGTATTAGATACCACCTATAAATTATATATTTGTAATTCATTACAATGACTACAGAATAGCAAACATCTGAAAAGAGGAGATCTCGAGCTCTATGATGCAAGTCGAGAGTCCATTAGCACAGAGGCTGTAAAAATCTGTATGCTTGATTTGCCTTCAGGCAAAACTTTAGAATTAAAAGACTGGTATTACATGCCAAAGGTCATTAGAAATATTATTTCTATACTTTTGTTGTAAAAGTAAGATTATGAAATAAGGCTAATGGAAAATGGATGCTCCATTTTCTTTTCTAATGAATATTATGGCAGTAGTTATATTGATAACAATCTTTTAATTCATGCACTCAATGAAAAAAATTTTCATATTGAAAAAAATATGAAAAGAAAGAGAGAAGATGTGAATGTCACATATCTCTAGCATTACCGCCTTGGTCATATTAGTGAGTCAAGGATTAACAAGTTATACAAAGAAGAATTTTTTGACCCATATGATTATAAATCATTAGGAACTTATAAATCTTGTCTCATGGGTAAGTGACCAAGACTCCATTTTTTGGATATAGAGAGAGAACAAATGAATTGTTAGCCCTAATACATACAAATGTATGTGGACCAATGACAACTCAGGTCAGAGGAGGATACTCCTATTTTATCACCTTTACGAAAGATTTATCAAGATTTGGATATGTGTATCTTATGAAATATAAATTTGAAGCCTTTGATAAGTTTAAAGAGTATCAATGTATGATAGAGAAACAAACTAAAAAGGATATTGAGGTTCTTTGATTTGATCAAGGAGGAGAATACTTATCTAGTAAATTTTTTGATCATCTTAAAAGTAGAAGTATTCACTCTGAATGGATCCCTCTTTATACACCCCAGTTAAATGGTATAGTAGAAAGGAGGAATCATACTTTGATGGATATAGTGCAATTCATAATATGCTTCACTGATCTTTCAATATCTTTCTAAAGATAATGTCCTAGAGACTGCCACATACATATTAAATAGGTACCTTCAAAGTCTATTGCAAGCACACCATATGAGATATGGAAGGGAAGGAAGTCTAATCTTGAACATCTTAAGACTTGGGGCTATCCTGCTTATGTCAGAAATATTTTTGGACATAAGCTTAGTACTAGATCAGATAAGTATAGATTTATAGGGTATTCTAAGAAAACTAATGGATACTACTTCTACCACCTACTGAACAAAAGGTGTTTGTTAGTAGGCACACCATTTTTTTGAAAAATGAACTCATCCAAAGAGGCAGTGGGAGGAATATTGAACTTACTGAAGTTCATGATCTACAAATCGATCCAGAAATATCAGTGGTTGGACCACAAGAAGATCCTCAATCAGAAGTATCTAAAGATGAGGTACATCCATAATACACACCTCCTCTCCAAAGGTCAGATAGAGTGCATCATGCATATTTGAGATTTGATGATAATATGATCAACATCATTCAGAGTGATGATCCACTGATCTATTCAGAAGTTGTCATGAGTAGAGACTTAGACAGATGGCTGAAAGCCATAAAATCTGAGATGAACTCGATGTATATCAATCAAGTGTGGACCTTGATTGATGCATCTAAGAGTGTGATCCCAATAGGGTGCAAGTGGATCTTCAAGAAGAAGATCGGAGCAGATGGCCAAGTAAAAACCATAAAGCTATGTTGGTGATGAAGGATTTCAGTCAAAGCTAAAGAATTGACTATGATGAAACCTTCTCACCAGTGGCTATGCTCAAGTCTATCTAGATTTTGCTTGCTATAGCGGCATACTATGACTATGAGATCTGACAGATAGATATCAAGATTGTTTTTCTCAATGATAATCTAGAGAAAGAGATCTATGTGGCTTAGTCAGAGAAATTTATCTCAAATGGGAGGGCAAATCAAGTATGCAAGCTAATGAGATCCATCTATGGATTGAAGCAGGCTTTGAGGGTTGGAACATCTGATTTGATATGACAGTCAAAGAGTTTGACTTTATCAAAAATAAAGATGAACTATATGTGTATAAGAAGATAAGTGGGAGTGCTGTTGTCTTCTTGGTTGTATATGTCGATGACATATACTACTTATTGAGAATGATATCTCAATGATGCAATCGGTCAAGACAGGTATCAAATAAGTTTTTCATGAAAAATTTGAGTGAAGCATCCTATATACTGGGTATAAAGATCTATAGAGATAGATCTAAAGGGATGTTAAGCTTATCTCAGTCACGGTACATAGATCTCATATTAAAGAGGTTTAATATGGAGGCAAGTAAGAGAGGTTACTTGCCTGCAAGTCATGGTATACGTCTCTCCAAAAAAATATGTCCTAAGATATTAGAGGAGAGAAAGAGGATGAATGAAATCCCTTATGCTTTGGCTATGGGATCAATTATGTATGCCATGCTATGTACCCGACCTGATGTAGCTTATGCTTTGGGCATAGCTATCAGATTTCAAGCTGATCCAAGGGAGGATCATTGAAAAGTGGATGATAGCAAGTCAATATCAGGATATGTGTTTACTCTAAATGATGGGGCAGTGAGTTGGAAGAGCCCCAAGCAGTAGATAGTATCTAGCTCAATTACTGAGGTAGAGTACATCACTGCTAGTGAAGCCATTAAGGAAGCTGTCTAGATGCAAAAATTCATCATGAATTTAGGAGTCATTCCTAAGAATAAAGGATCAGTGTCACTCTATCATGATAACACTAGGGCCATTATTCAAGCAAAAGAATCTAGGTCTCATTATAGATCCAAACACATCCTCAGACGCTTCCATCTCGTTAGAGACAAGATGTTGTCCTTGAATGAGTAGACAGAAAGAACAATATAATAGATCCATTCACTAAGGTCATACCAAAGCAGCTATATAATCACCATCTTATGAGATATAAAGGCGATTGACTTTAGTGCAAGTGGAAGATTGAAAGAAAAGTGCCCTATAAACCAATCGTAAGTGTGTTGTGATGGAACTTTTCTTTATAATTTTTTAACTCATGAAATGATATTTACTATTTGAGATATTAATTCATCATATTAGCTGCATCTTATTATGTCTAAGATTATGATGAACCCCAAAGATTAGGACAATGGTTTTAGGAGACATGAATGGGTCATGCTAGTGAGACCTAAAATCCTAAAATTTTAATCTTAAATATTTCTGATCTATGAGCATTGAGTTGGAGATCAATATTTCGGATAGACTGGCACATCCTATGTATGCTCGATGGAGAGGGTGACAGATCTCACTAGCCACTTGTGTGGGACACTAATATAAAGATGTGGGTGCTCATTTGAAAAATGAGTCCACTGAATTGACTCAATGAAAGAGAACGTCTTATGGAAGCCTAACTTGCATGTCAAAGATGATTCTCCAAGTGGGAGTTGTGCAAGTGATCCTTAGACCTAAGACCACCAAAGAATCTTGTGCACATAAACCCATATTTTGGTTCATACCCAAGCATGGCATTAAGATATGTATGGGGTGTTCTGGATATGGTGGAGTGTATATAGAGGTTGTGAGTAGGTCAACTAAAATCGATCACTCCTAGTAAGAGGAGATCGCATCCTGTGTATTCTCAATCCTAGATGACTTGGAAAAAGTCTTTTGGCCAAAAGTGGAAAGAAGATTAGAAAGAGTTTCTAATACTTCTTCATTGGAGTCATCATTGGTTAATTGAGAATCAATATGAATATGTGTTTGAGTTTGACATGATTCCATACTTATGAACATATTCAAGGTGCAGGGATGATCGAAGGATTGAATTGTATGGTAACTTGCCATTGAAAGATATATTTGATATTTTTATCAAAATTCTACATCTTTTAGGTAGTCATGATACGTTGCTAGATGTCAATCTTGACTTGTAGATTTTTAATCGAATTAAAGAGTTTAATTCGATCATCAATTAAAAAAGATTATAATTGTTGAACTCAGGTTAGCTCGATTGGACCTAAATCGATTAGATTGAAATCTAATCAAATTTGATCAACTTGCATCTAGATCTACTGTTAGCTAGATATAGAATCTAATAGGACACACACATATAGAAATTGGCTAAGGACCCTTTTGAAAAAGATTGATTGAAATTTTGGATTCAATCAGGGCTCCGATAAGCATGCTAGCACGTGTGGAACCCTTTCTCCTTTGGAGGTCAATTTGGTCTCATCCCTTGCTAATTAGCTAGCCTAATTTAGTGGGTATTTGGGGTCAGGTCATGCCACCTAGAAGCAACCCAAATTGGGGCACCACATCCCATTTTAACACTAATTATAAAGAGTCCAAGTTGTGAAGGACTCTTGGTGCAAAATAGGTTCTACGTATAAGTGTTGGCGTGGGCAGAAGAAAAGAGTCCTTTTGGCATGGGATTAAGATGTATGTGGTAGCCCATATCACCCTCCATCCTCTGATGCACATCTCAAAGCATGAGATATATTTTTTCTAGAATTTTTGGGGTAGATAAAAATTAGAAAAAGGAAGGAAGTCTCATGCGCGCAGAAGCATCACATCTCTCTGAGATTTGGAGAGTCCTTATCCTCATCAAATGCTTTCAAAATGAAATAATTTTTAGTAATAACATTTCACATTTGATAAGTTATTTTTGGTAATTTTTATATAATTTTTCCAGACTTGTCTGGATGCCAAACGGATGTCATAAGTTTCTCCTCATGCCTGCACATGCAATGATTAGACTTCGGATGAAAGGATGTGAGAGCACATCCATTTGTGGGAATTTTTATCTACTCATTATATATTCTAGAATTGAATTGAATCCTCTATCCACATGAATTTTTGAGT
Source organism: Elaeis guineensis (assembly GCF_000442705.2). Classification (NCBI taxonomy): domain Eukaryota; kingdom Viridiplantae; phylum Streptophyta; class Magnoliopsida; order Arecales; family Arecaceae; genus Elaeis; species Elaeis guineensis. The sequence continues at coordinate 20,849,437 of NC_026007.2, read as the reverse complement.
ATTTTTTTAATTTGAGAAGTGATGCAAAAACATCCCTTCTCTAGTCGTGTACGTAGAGTAGGGTGTTGATCGATGTATCATTGATAAGAGTCCTTCTGTTTGAAGGAACTCTTATCTCTGATAATCAGATCAGATAGGCCTCTTGGATGAGGTGCATCCCTCTCTTTTGGCATCCCTCTAGTGGCTATAAATTGGCTGGGGCACTGGGTGTCCGATGCAATTCAAAAAGAGTTTTCAATTTTATCTCCGTTGCTCTCTTTTCTTTCTTACAACCTATCTTAGTTTTAGGACAAGACTTTGGAATTTAAGATAAAGCCTTATCTAGTCCTAACAAGGGTTGTGAGGGTCCTAAAGAAGGAGGATCAAAAGTTCAGAGGAGGTTCTAACATATGCTAAATTTTTAAAAGATCTTTGTACCAAGAAAAGAACCACCAATGTATCCAAAAGAATATTTTTAGCAGCAAGTGTGAGCTCATACTTGTCTAGTCATGTGCTAATAAAATATAAAAATCCAGGATCTTCGATAATTTTATGTGATATTGGAGAAACCCATATTGAGAAGGCCTTGCTAGATTTAGGAGCTAGTGTAAATATTCTTTCATTTTCAGTTTATAAGCAATTAGGATTAGGAGAACTTCTACTAACAAAGATCACATTATAATTAGCAAATAGATCTCTTAGGATCTCTAAAGGAATGGTAGAAGATGTTTTAATCAAGATTGATAATTTTATCTTTTCTATTGATTTCATCATTTTACAAACCAAACCAGATGCGAATCCCAAGGATCATATTCCAGTTATTTTAGGAAGACCATTCTTAGCTACTGTAAATACTAAAATCAACTGTCGGAATGGGCTTATGAAGTTATCTTTTGGGAACATGACCATTGAACTGAATATATTCAATCTAAAATAAGAATCCACCCAGCATACTGATGTAAATGTAATTCAAGAAAAAATTTATTAGCGATGAGGAAGTCAACCCAAAGCCATTAATAGAGGAGGCACCCAAATTAGAATTGAAACCTCTCTCCGAGTACTTTAAGTAATATTTAGGTCCAGCAAAAATCTTGCCTGTAACTATCACATCTGATCTAAATCCTAAATAAGAGGAGTTGTTAGCAATCCTAAAAGAGAATTACGAAGCAATAGGCTGGACCATAACTGATATTAAAAGAATAAGCCCTTTAATAGTTCAACATAGGATACACCTAGAGAAAGAGACCAAACCAACTAGAGATGCTCATAGAAGACTTAACCTAGTTATTAAAGATGTAGTCAAAAAGAAAATCTTAAAGTTACTTGATAATAAAATTATCTACCCCATCTCTAATAGCTCATGGGTAAGTTCTGTACAAGTGGTACCCAAAAAGTATGGGGTAATAGTGGTCTAGAATAAAGCGAACAAACTTATCCCAACTAAAACTCAAATGGGGTGGAGGATCTATGTAGACTATAGAAAACTAAATACTGCGATAAGAAAAAATCACTTTTCATTATCGTTTATTGACCAAATGTTAGAGAAATTAGCTAGACAAGAGTTCTACTATTTTCTTGATAGATACTCCAGCTATAATCAGATCCACATAGCCTCTAAGGCTCAAGAATAGACTACATTCACTTGTCCATTTGAAACCTTCACTTATAAGCATATGCCTTTTTGATTATGTAATGCACCAGCAACCTTCCAGAGATGCATGATCAGCATTTTTTCTGATATGGTTGAATGATTTTTAAAAATTTTTATGGATGACTTTTCTATCTTTGGCCCTACCTTCTCTGAATGTTTAGATCATCTAAGATTAGTTCTTGAAAGATGTAAGGAGAAGCATTTAGTTCTCAACTGAAAAAAATGCCAATTCATGGTTAGAGAAGGGATAGTTCTTGGCCATGTAGTTTCGAAAAAAGAAATTGAAATGGACAAAGCCAAAGTAGACCTGATTATAAGTCTTCCACCACCTAAGTCTGTCAAAGAAATTCGTTCATTTTTCGGATATGCTAGATTCTATAGAAGATTTATTGCTAATTTCAGCAAAGTGGCTCATCCATTAACAAATCTGTTAGCAAAAAAAATCAAGTTTGAGTTCACTCATGAGTGTCTAGAGTCTTTTGAATTTTTTAAAAAGGCACTCATTTCAGCTCCCATCATTCATCTCCCTGTCGTGGTCTGAACCTTTTAAACTGATATGCGATGCATCCGATCATGTTGTGGGTGCAGTTTTAGGTCAAAGAATTAATAAGTTATCTAGAGTTATTTACTATGTGAGTAAAATCTTAAATGATGCATAGCTTAATTATACTACCACTGAAAAAAATTTATGGCTGTTGTCTTTGTCCTAGAAGAATTTAGGTTCTATTTGGTTGGATCACACACCATTATCTATACTGATCACTCAGCTAATTAGATATCTCTTAGCAAAGAAAGATGCCAAGATGCGATTAATACAATGGATCTTATTCCTTCAAGAATTTGACCTAAAAATTAAGAACAAAAAAGGAATAGAGAATGCAGTAGCTGATCACTTATCCTAAATCATAATCACACTATCTAGTGAACCACCCATCAATAAATTTTTTTTTGACGAACAGCTCATGTCTGTGTCTACTGAACTATGGTATGCCGATATTATCAACTATTTAGCCATTGGTAAAGTTCTTTCTCACCGAACCACTCAGGACAGATACAAATTCTTTGCTCAAGTGAAGTATTTTATTTGGGATGATCTATATCTTTTTATGCAATGTTCTGATCAAATCATTGAAGATGTATCCCAAAAAATGAGGTTAGAAGCATTTTATTTTTTTGTCATGACCAAGCATGTGGTGGTCACTTTGCATCCAAGAAAATAGCTACCAAAGTCCTCCCATGTGGATTCTATTGGTCCAATTTATTTAAAGATACACACGAGTATTGTAGAAATTATGCTCAATGCCAACAAATGGGGTGAATTATCAAGAGAAATATGATGCCTCTCCACCCAATCTTGGTAGTTGAAATTTTTGATGTGTGGGGATCAATTTCATGGGTCCATTTTCAAACTCATTTAGAAATGAATACATTTTAATAGCTGTTGACTGTCTCAAAGTGGGTAGAAGCTATACCCTGTAGATCCATAGATAGAAAAGGGTTTATAAAATTTTTGAAAAAAATATTCTCTCCCGCTTCTGCACTCCTAGAGTAATCATTAGTGATCAGGGGATAAATTTTTGCAACCAACCCTTTGCCACATTAATAAAATAATATAATATCACCCATAAGTTGGTCACACCTTATTATCCTCAGACTAGTGGGCAAGTAGAAGTGTCCAACAGACAGATCGAATAAATCCTAAAGAAAACTGTTAATACCAATAGAAAGGACTGGTCCTTGAAATTAGTTGATGTACTATGGACATATCGAACCACTTTCAAGGCCAACCTAAGAATGTCTCCCTATAGGATTGTATTTGAAAAACCTTGTCACTTGCCTGTTGAGCTAGAACATAAAGCCATGTGGGCCATTAAAAATTTAAATATGGACTTGGATGTAGCCGAAAATCACAAGAAGTTTTAAATTAATGAATTAGAAGAACTTAGAAATGAAGCTTACGAGAATGCTAGGGTGTACAAGAAATGAACCAAAGTTTTTCATTAAAGTAATTATGAGAAAATCTTTTACTCCTAGACAAAAAGTTCTCTTGTACAATTTTAGATTACACCTTTTTTCTGAAAAGCTAGGTCTAAATGGACATGACTATCTTAGTTAAAGAAGTCTTCTCATATGGAGCTATAGAACTTGAGAATCCAAGTAATGGTGTTGTGTTTAAAGCTAATAGTCAAAGATTAAAATCATTCTTGAAACTGTCCAAAGAATCTATTGACAAAGCTATGGTTCTCTATGAACCAATTTATCTCGATTAATTTGCTTGCAGTATTTTATCTGATTGAAGATATTAAACTTAGCACTTCTGAGAGGCAATCTAATTTCTTTAAACTAATATCTTTTTTATTGAATAAACAGAGATACCAATCTTCAGGCTTCGAACTTTCAAGCCAACATCACACTAGATCACCTTCAAAATAAGAACACATATTCATCAGGTGACATTTTTCTTTTTCTTTTTTGCATTGCATTGGAGATAATGATATTTAAGTTGGGAGGTTGGAAAAATCTTCTAAAAATATTTTCAAAAAATTTTTGAAAAATATACCCCACAAAAATCTTTGAAATATAAAAAAAAAATCTTTTAAAAGAAAATTTTGAATAAATCATGAGTCAAGAAAGAGAATCTTGAGCAAAATAGACTAGAAAAAGAATAATAAGAGTTAGAGAGTATTTGCTAATTACTGTAGCGAGTTAAGGAGTAGATTAGTTGAGCAGACGTTTAACAGCTTACTTAGATCATCTAAAGACTATTAGCACTTCTAATTACACATGCACACTGACCAAGCAAAATAGGTACTGATTGTAAGGCCAACTGAGGATTCAATTATCACTTAAAATTGGTGATTGATATACACTCTAATCAAAAATTTGAATTTAAAAAAAGAGCTACCTGTCTAAAATAAAAGTATAAAACATAGAGTATATGTAGATTGCCTTAAGCTTAGTAACCGGATCTCTATACCTAAGTCAAGTGTGGAGGTTCGCCTTAAACAGTGAAGGGAAGGTCAAGATGCTCAGCACACACAAAAAAAAAAAAGGGGGCAATGTGAAAGCTACCTTAGTTCATGAACTTTATTTAGGGGTATACAAAAAATTAACCAAAATAAGGTGATAAGAGAAGATACATTTGTCCTTTAAAAGCCAGCACTCAAATGCTAAGTTGGTCATCACAAACACAAATGCTGTAGATTTTTTGATGTATTCTAAGGAAGTTTCTAATGGTACTAACTATGAAATTTACTTCTAAAACTCAATATTTAGTTAGTAATACTTGCTAAACTCTTTGACTTTCAATCTTAGATCTACTTTTGTAAAAGAAGATCTTAATAAAATATTATTAAAAAATAATATATATATATATATATATTGCATTGCTAAGGGACTAGCAATAGATAAGTTGGGTGGTGTGATAAGTGCATAAATTTGCCCATAGAAATATTAATTGATGGATCAAATTATCTTTATTCTTTTAAAATTGATGCTTCTTCATACATTTTACAGGAAAGAGGTGCACCAACGTGAAGAGCCCGATCTTCAGGTTTAAAGGGATCAAACGGGATCAAAAATAGAGTTAAAATAGATTTAAATTCAAAGCTAAAAGTCAATCCAATCTAATTCGCAAGTTGATAGTCTACCATGGACCAGTTGTTCCATAAGAAGGTTGGTGAGCCATGAAATGCTACAGTAATATTTTTCACGTGGCTCAAGGAGAATTGGGATATGGGAGCTGGGGCATTGAATGCACGGTGTTGAGATGGGGTCTATGCAAGAAGAAAAAATATATATATATATATAATAATAAAAGCCAACTGAGCTCTTGCATGGGTCGCGCTGTTGGTGGCTTCACGAGGTTGACTGTGAAGGAAAGCGTGGTGGGTGATGTGCATGTATTTTTAAAAATTTTATAGTAGAATATATATAGATTAAATAATTTAATTTATAATATATGCATAGATCAAATCTAAATCACCATATAGGATCTACGACATAAACTAATATGCATGTATACAAATCTGAAATCTAAAATTCAACAGGTATAGAACATATCTAATTTATATTTAGATCATATCTAAATATTAATTGAATTTAAAACTTTATACCTGAGCATAGGTAGCAGATCACTACATCCAAAATCTATGGTAGATGGTTCTTTATGATACTTGACAGCCACATACGCGTCCGACCTCTACGGGTATCCACACGAAGTCCTCATGCTGATCGATCTCTCTGAAAGTGCTAGCTCATGAAGACACCATCCTTTAGCTGATTTGAGAGGAATATGATGGAGATGAAAGATAAAGAGACCCTCTCTTTTTCTTCCTGAATTCATGCATCAGATCTCTATAATAAAGATCAAGAGAAGAATCTTTTCTTCTCAATTTTTCACGAATAAGAGAGAACCTTTCTCTCTTCCTTTCATGCTCTTAAGAAGAACTTTTCTTCTCTAATTTTTCATGATAAAAATTAAATATAATCTGATTTCTCATGCTAGAAATCATATGAAATCCTAAGCTCTAGAAAAATCCAAAAGAGGGATCTAAGAGAAGAACCATTCTTCTCTCTTCTTCTCCCTTTTTCGTCTTTAATATAGAACTCTAGGAAGTCCCTTACGCCCAATGAATTTTTTTTGGTATTTTCTCTTTAAATTTTTATGTAAAAAATTAGATCTAATCTGATTTTTGTATTAAAAAAAATAAAAAAAAAATTGAAAAGAAAAACTTCTTCTTCTTCAAGGCTGCGCATAAGAAAGAAGACCCATCTTCTTCCTTGATCTAGAACTCTAGAAAACCCCAAATATCCAACCAATTTTTTTTAATATTTTTTCTCTAAATTATCATATTAAAAATTAAATCTAATTTGATTTTTATTTTAGAAAAAAATTAAAAAAAAAATTGAAACAAGAACTCTTTCTTCTTCAAGGCTGCACATAAGAAAGAAGATCCTTTCTTTTTCCTTCTCTTTCTCTTATTAGGAAGAACTTTTCTTCTCTAATTTTTTACTATTAAACCAACAGAGAAGCTTCTCTTTGATGTCCAAAATTAGTAATAAAAGATTTCAAAAACCTTTTCAAGAAGGATGGAGAAGAGGAGAGACTAGATCCATGAGATATGGGGCGTCCAACTCTTGAACGCCCCCTTCTCTTTTCTTTTCTTTTAGGCGACAACAAGGGCGGGGATGCCCCTTCTTTTCCATGAAAGGAAGAGAGGGGGCGCGGCTCCTTTGTGGGCATGGAGTTTGTCACGTTAATGAGAGTAGGGCATGAGGAATTAATTATCACATGGGGTGGATTGGTTTGGGTTTAGTCCTATTCCAAATAGAATTCAAGATCTTGATCAAATTCTAACTAATTTTTAGATCCAATCCTAACTAACTTAAGAATTAGTTATAACAAACTAACTAATTGGATCTTAGCTCAATTATTAGGCTCCAATTAAATTTGTAATTACTTAGATTAAAATCCTATTGATCCAGAGATTAATTCTTGATGGATATCAGGGAAGCTTTTTAATAATAGGGTATGATCCAATCAAGCTTATTATCAAATGGTATTTAATCAAATCAAAGTCTATTATCCAATAGGATTAGATCCAATCCAAGTCTATATAAAAATAATTGAATCACATTCATGCATCTCTAAGATCAATTGGAACAAGCCCTATTATTCAATAGGGATGCATCCAATCAATCCAAAATCAATCTAATTGAATCTAATTCAATTAGATCTAATCCAATCCCCATTGCTCAATCAAATTGAACCAATTAATAATCATATTATTAATTAATTATTTTTTTAATTTACTAACTATTAATAAATAATTTATTATAATTTTTACATAGGATTAACATCAATCAAATTGATAATTAAATCCTTCAATGATTCATAATCATCGATCAGTCATTTGATCAGATAGGTACTTCTATATGTGTGACCCCATAAGTTCAAACCTAAGTCGGTAGTACAAGAATAATTTCTGTACTAATCAATAAAACCATCTAGCAATGGGATCCGATAATCAGATAGACCGAATATATGTCCAGCAATACTCTAGAGCCCATGTGGATATAGTTATCGTATAATTCATCCTTTTGACACTTGATATTCAAAGATGACTTTGGGTTAAACTATCAACCCAGGATGAGTGGTCCACATTGTGTCTCAACCTCAAAAATCTTATGACTTCTCACTAGGATTACTTTGGTCAAAGTTTTGCTAAATTGAAACACAATGATGCATCATCTCCAATTTTACTTAGAGCGATCAATCCCATCTTGACGCGCACTCAGACTTCACAAGTACTTGACTGTACCCAGTAACCTTTCATCATCAAATTAAAAATTTGGATAGTTTGGCACCAAAGCACGGTGAGTTGCTTGCAAGTCACTGAGGCAGCCTTAGATCTGAGGGATACTTATACTTATATCCCATCAGAGCAATCCTTGACAGCAGAGTGCTCTGAAAGTGGTCACGCTCGATGAAATATGCTCCTATATATCATCCGTATGTCATATCCATATCACCACATATCTTGGTTAAGAGGATAACTAACTAATATGGCACACAATGACCTACACTCGATACAATTATCGCCTTGTGACAATTGTCTCATTTGATCGTGAGCAGGATTTAAGAACCACATGATAAATCCTCCTTTATCATTTTACTAGTAGTTCTAAGGACTTCATCATAACATATGAGTTCTATTTTGAAAGATGTATTCCTTGTGATGAATCTGTCAGATAACATTTATCATTTTATAATTTATATACTTATATAGAGCACAGTCATCTACAACCTAGATGATTGACTTTAGGATATATTTTTCAACAACTCTCACTTGGACTAAAGCCAATTAGATTGGTATCAAATACCCATCTTCTATTTGTGATCATCAAAATCTTTAGATCCAATTGCTCTAGTCAATGGGTCGGTCAAGTTCTCCTTTTGGTCGATCTTTCCAAGGTTGACTTTATTTCGATCTTATCAAACAAGATGATTGCAATACAGAAAATATTTGGTTCTTAGATAGAACATCAATTCTTCAGCTTGATCTATAGCTCCAGTACTGCTGTCAATATAGAAAGACTGGACCATCAATAGAGGGTGCCACTTTATGCTCACTGATAAATTTTCATAACCAAACAACTTTTTTATCAATATCAGATACCGCAAAGAACTCCATATCACAAATAAAATTGGCTACTAAATACTGTATGGAACCTTTCCAGCATGTCACTCATCTTTTTAGGATAAAAATACAATCTAACACAACTTTATCATTCCCATCTGACTAGAAATTGGAATCAATATTCCATAGATTTTAAGTTAAATTCTTCATAAATGAGCTATTGGTCTTTAGTATTTCATAAATATTTAAGCATGGTTCTCATAACCTTCCAAACCTTTATGGAGAATAGAGATGACAATCAAGCTTTTATTCTCTGTAATGTAGGGATGTCATTCTCGATTAAAAGAATTTTATCCAAATAGTACAAAGAATGCTTTTACAGAACTATTAGCCTATTTGTACATACAGGATTCTGCTTCATTCTTAATGAAGTCATATATTCAAAACATATGTTTCAACTCCAAGAAGCTTAATTCAATCAATGCACTTGAGGATTGCCGCAAGAAAAATATCTCGTCATAGTCAACAATATAACTTTGATGAAATTCTTCAACAATCGAATTGAATTAATAGGTCTCCACCTTTCTGTCTGCATCTCTTATCCATCTAAAATCTACTCACACCCTATGAGTCTTACCCCTTTAGGTGAATCAATGAATATCCATACATCGTCGATCTTGATGGGCTTCATTTCAAATTTAATGATTCCAAGCCATTTTTCAAAGTTAGATCCCTGTACAGCATCCATATGGGAGATCAAATTCTCATCTCAAACTTAGAAATCGAAGTACCTGTTTGGCTGATACGGTAATCTACCATATCTACTCAAAGATATCTTTACATCAGGCTCCGGATTTGATCTAATCAACTCAATTTCTGTTGGTTTGTATCAAAATTGGTTCCTCTACCTCTCAAGCTTCACCAAGCATTCTCTTAATGATATCAGTTCCTTTACCAAGGAACTTCTTTTCCAAAAAGAATGTCTTAAGATTCATGAACATCTCATGTCCATCTGAAAGGTAAAAGGAATATTCTTAAAATAATATTTATCAAATCAAGATCCAAGCTAGTCGATTTGTGAATATTTCACATAAGTTTGATATCCCAAACGTCAAAGTAAGAGAGTATCAAATTATCCAAGTCCATATCTTATATGGAGTTTTGGTAATCGATTTGCTCGGAATATTCTTGAGCACATATCAAGTAGTCTCTAAAGCATAACCTCCGACTGACTAGCAAACCTCACAATAGATCGAACCATGTCTAACAAAGTTCAATTTCTCTTTTTAGATATCTTTTTAAAAAGTAGTATCTCAGGAGAGGTCCATTGAGAGAGAATCTAATTTTTTTCAAGACATGTCAAATACTTACTGTAAAGGTATTCACTTCATCAATCAAATCGATGAATTCTAATATTCTTTGTAGTTCATTTTCCTACCTCATTATAAAATCATTTGAACATTTCAATTGACTCAGATTTATGCTTCATAAGCAAGACAAACCCATGTCAAGATAGGTCGTCAGAGATTTTAAAAAGTAGTAAAGCCCTCTTTTGGCACTAATATTCATGAGTGTAAATACATCAATATGTACTAAACTCAGAACATCACTGGCTCGTTCATCCTTTTCAATAAAAGATGAATAAGTCAACTATACCAAAAGTAGGCTTCAATGATATTGTCTAATCTAGGATGCTAGTTAGATGTGTACTTTACAATAATAGACTATGGTAATGAGTTTATGTTATTTTCAATTATCCACTCATTATTGTAGTATCATTCACAATGATATCATAACAATCATACTTATTGACACCATCAATAAGATTAGACAATAGTGATAATCACTTAAAATGATATCTTCAGGATTGAAAACAAGCTCGATAATTCCTAATGTTAAGACTGGAACAGACTTCCATGTCTTGCATTCAGGAGTCTCTTACCATTTTCAAACCTTTTACTATCCTGAAGTCTTTTATAACTATTTGCAAACATGATTTGCACTATCGGTATCCTATACCCAGATAGTGGTATTATCAATAGAGAAACTTCAAGGAGTTATCACATAATATCTTGACCAGCAACGATTTGCTGATTTTTTTTTTTATGTCTGTTTGGATTAGCCTGAGACTTCTTGATTAATTCTCTCAAAAATTATATTCAACTTTCGATACTGGCTATCGAAATCAGGTCTGATAATGTTGTCACTATCTAACAATGAACAGAGCGACAATATTCTAGCCATTTCTGAAAAGAGAATAATTGACCTATTAGTATATGAATTATTTTAAACCTAAAGATTTAGACTTTAGTTTAAAGGTTCTTTCACTATTTTATACGAATTGATAGCCTCTACCTCCAATCCGAGGAATTACCTTAATTCTTTAGTGGGTACTAGAATCCATACAGATTGCATATAAGCCCGACGATGGCTCGGTCAACCCATATGCATCCATGGGTAGGTTCTCAACTAATTATTTCTCCAAATAACTTCTAGTATTTAATTTCATCTCAGATTTTATTTCAATAGGCAATGGGCCTCCACTAAAAGTTTTGACTAGGTCCAACCATTAACATGAACCTACTCAGTAATTCTAACCAACAAATGATCAGGTCTGAGGATGGTTCGATCAACCTGACCACCATCAGATAGTTCAACAGAGTCATCACATGATGAATGATAATTTCATCATTCAAAGAGAACACCAGATGGATGGTGCCTGTAATGTCAATCTAAAATAATGGACCCATTACCATTCACCTTAATGGGAGGCTATGATCTAGTTATCTCTATAACTAGCTCATTTTATGGACCTAATAATTTAAAAAATTTGATTAATTTATTTTATAAAATATTAATCAATCTACAAGTCATAAATTCTCCCACTGACTTCTTCAAGTCATGAAAAAGATTAGTGACTAGTGGGTCTAACCGGCATGTCGTAGATCCTCCCATTGATTTTATCAAGTCATAAGAAAGATTAGAGATAAGTTGGTCTAGGGCACCTAAATAAGTCATACTGATTAACCTTAACAACATGGGTCAACTCGAGTCACCTAACGATCTAATCAGCCTAATGACTCGGGCTCAATCTTTGAGCCTGAATCAAGGTCCACTTGGTTTAATCAAAGACACAGACTCAATCAACTACAACTATTATTTTTGATCTAGAGTACCCTTGATCTAATCTAAATCAACTATTGGTTAGATTGGATCAACTACTCTTTTTAGTCTGTTAAGTCTTTGATTCTAATCTTAGTCTAACCCAATTAAAAAGATCTGATTTGAGCTAACCCATGCCCCATATTTTATGCAATATCATTAGATCTTTAATAACAATTCTAGATCTAAAATATATTTTTTAATTCTTAATTAAATATAGCATCAACATGGGTTAAGGTTATGAAATAATTTATTTTATGTAAATCTTTTACATTAAATCATAAATCTTTTTAGATCAAATCTAATTTTTTATGATTTTCAATTAAAGCAATTTTGATTAATCAAGATTAGATGTAACTAGTTTCTTCGTAACTTGTATCACATACAACAACACCTAGGATTTCAAGATCTAGGATTTTGCAAGAAAGTAAATTTTCTCTTTTCACTTTCTTCTTCATGGAACCTCATAGTGGTACCCGTACACGCCATGAAGAGCACCCTATAGAATGGGAAGAGAGAGTCATGTAACCCTATTTGCTCCTATGATCGGATGGCCTGATGATTACTCAATCTGAGTACTTTACTACTCAAAATATCTAATCTAACTCACATATCATATATGCAAAAATTTAGACCAAATCTAAATTATATTAGATCTAATTTTATATTAGATCATATCTAAAAATAGATCATAATACATCTCATGCATTGCTAAATCTAGATTTCATCTCTACATGCATATATGTTCATGTCATAATAAACCTCCGGTCTGATACCATTTGAAGGAAGCGTGGTGGGTGATGTGCATGTATTTTCAAAAATTTTATAGTAGAATATATATAGATTAAATAATTTAATCTATAATACATGCATAGATCAAATCTAAATCGCCATACAGGATCTATAACATAAACTAATATGCATGTATACACATCTGAAATCTAAAATTCTGTAAGTACAGAATATATCTAATAATTTATATTTAGATTATATCTAAATATTAATTGAATTCAAAACTTCATACCTGAGTGTGGGTAGTAGATCACCATATCTAAAATCTGTGGTAGATAGTTCTTCATGATGCTTGGAAGCCGCACACGCGTTCGGCCTCTATGGGTATCCACATGAAGTCCTCATGCTGATCAATCTCTCTGGGAGTGCTAGCTCATGAAGATACCATCCTTTGACTGATCTGAGAGAAATATAATGGAGATAAAGGATAAAGAGACCCTCTCTTTTCTTTCTGAATTCATACATCAGATCTCTACAATAGAGATCAAGAGAAAAATTCTTTCTTCTCAATTTCCCACGCATAAGAGAGAACATTTCTCTCTTCCTTTCATGCCCTTAAGAAGAACTTTTTTTCTCTAATTTTTTATGATGAAAATTAGATCTAATCTAATTTCTCATGCTAAAAATCATATAAAATTTTAAGCTCTAAAAAAATCCAAAAGAGGGATCCAAGAGAAGAACTGTTCTTGTCTCTTCTTCTCCCTTTTTCTTTCTTGATCTAGAACTCTAGGAAGTCCCTTACGCCCAACCAAATTTTTTTGATATTTTTTTTCTAAATCTTTATATAAAAAATAAGATCTAATCTAATTTTTATCTTAGAAAAAAATAGATAAAAAATCTAAAAGAAAAATTTTTTCTTCTTCAAGGCTGCACACAAGAAAGAAGATCCATCTTCTTCCTTGATCTAGAACTCTAAAAAGCCCCAAACGCCCAACCAAATTTTTTTGATATTTTTTATTTAAATTTTTATATTAAAAATTAAATCTAATCTGATTTTTATCTTAAAAAAAATCTGAAAGAAGAACTCTTTTTTCTTCAAAACTGCACATAAGAAAGAAGACCCTTTTTTCTTCCTTCTTTTTCTCTCGTTGGAAAAAACTTTTTTTCTCTAATTTTTTACGGTAAAACCAATAGAGAAGCCTCTCTTTGATGCCTAAAAACCAGCAATAAAAGATTTCAAAAATCTTTTCAAGAAGGGAGGAGAAGAGAAGAGACTAGATGCATGAGATATGGGGCATCCAACTCTTGGATGCCCCCTTCTCTTTTCTTTTCTTTTGGGCGACAACAAGGGGAGGGATGCCCCTTCTTTTCCACGGAAGGAAGAGAGGGGGTGCGGCTCCTTAGTGGGCATGGAGTTTCTCATGTTAATGAGAGTAGGGCGTGAGGAATTAATTATCACATGGGTGGCTTGGTTTGGGTTTACTCCTATTCCAAATAGAATTCAAGATCTTGATCAAATTCTAACTAATTCTTGGATCCAATCCTAACTAACTTAAGAATTAGTTATAACAAACTAACTAATTAGGTCCTAGCCCAATTATTAGGCTCCAATTAAATTTGTAATTAGTTAGATTAAAACCCTATTGATCCAGGGATTGATTCTTGATGGATATCAGGGAAGCTTTTTAATAATAGGGCTTGATCCAATCAAGCCTATTATCAAATAGCATTTGATCAAATCAAAACCTATTATCTAATAGAGTTAGATCCAATCTAAGCCTATATAAAAATAATTGAATCATATTCATGCATCTCTGAGATCAATTGGAACAAGCCTAATTATTCAATAGGGATGTATCCAATCAATCCAAAACCAATCTAATTGAATCCAATTCAATTAGATCTAATCCAATCCCTATTGCTTAATCAAATTGAGCCAATTAACAATCATATTATTAATTAATTATTTTTTTAATTTACTAATCATGAGTAAATAACTTATTACAACCTTTGCATAGGATTAATCATCAATCAAATTGATAATTAAACCCTTCAACGATTCATAATTATCGATCAGCCATTTGATCAGACAAGTACTTCTATGTGTGTGATCCTATAAGTTCAAACCTAAGCCAGTATTCCTCTAATTTACTAATCATGAGTAAATAACTTATTACAACCTTTGCATAGGATTAATCATCAATCAAATTGATAATTAAACCCTTCAATGATTCATAATTATCGATCAGCCATTTGATCAGACAAGTACTTCTATGTGTGTGATCCTATAAGTTCAAACCTAAGCCAGTAGCACAAAAATAATTTCTGTACTAATCGATATAACCATCTAGTAATGAGATCCGACGATTGGATAGGCTGAATGTATGCCCAGCAACACTCTAGAACCCATGTGGATATAGTTACCATATAATTTATCCCTTTGACACTTGATGCTCAAAGATGACTTTGGGTTAAACTGTCAACTCAGGATGAGTGGTCCACATTGTGTCTCAACCTCAAAAATTTTGTGACTCCTCACTAGGACTACTTTGGCCAAAATTTTGCTAAATTGAAACACAGTGATGCATCATCTCTAATTTTACTTGGAGTGGTCAATCCCATCTTGACTCACACTCAAACTTCATAAGTACTTGATTGTACCTAGTAACCTTCCATCACTAAATTAAAATTTTGGATAGTTCGACATCAAAGCTCAGTTCGTTGCTTGCAAGTCACCAAGGCAGCCTCAGCTCCGAGGGACACTTATACCTATATCCCATCAGAAAAATTTTTGATAGCAAAGTGCTCCGGAAGTGGTCATGCTCAGTGAAATATGCTCCTACATATCATCCAATGCCATACCCGTGTCACCACATGTCTTGGTTAAGAGGATAACCAACTAATATGACACACAATGATCTACACTCAATATAATTATCCTTCTTGTGATAATTGTATCATTTGGTCGCGAGCAGAATTTAAGAAGCACATAATAAATCATCTTTTATCATTTTGGTAGTAGTTCTAAGGACTTCGTCATAACGTATGAGTTCTATTTTGGAAGATATATTCTTTACGATGAATCTGCTAGATAATATTTATCATTTAATAATTCATATACTTATATAGAGCATAATCATCTACAACTTAGATGATTGACTTTAGGACATATTTCTCAACAGACCGAAATTCAAACTCAATTCGCTTGGGTGCGTGGGGTCCATGAAGTTGGCTGGAGCATGATTTGAACGGGTCATGGGCTTACACGCAAAGAAATGACTAGCTAGATGTTGGATGCGAGCGAGGAACCAAGCGTTCACATGAAGGAATGTGGCCGTATGAAGAAAATATTTAAAAACTTTTTTAGTCCCACATCTGAAACAAACAAAAGATTCTTTCCTCCTAACATCTATAAATAAAGCCTAATGTCTCTACTCTTAAAAAATCTCTCTTTTCACACCATAATTCTTGTAGGGGGCCTATGTGACAGGCAGGCATATCCACCTTTTAAATTTTTTTTAGCCACCTTAATTTCACTTTCTTCTACCCTTTCAATACGAGAAGGACAGCCAACTAGGAGAAGGTTGGCCCCGAGCCAAGAGAGGAAGAGAAGCCAAGTTCTATAAGAAAGTTTATTTTATTTTCTATTCCAACTCCAAGCCTCGTTAATGGCTTAAGAGTTAAAAATTTTTGTATCAGAATTTTTGTTCAGTAATAAATTAGTTGTTCTTTTTCTATTTAATTTCTATAATTTTAGATTTTGCAATAGAGTAGTTTAAATTTCAACATCTTTTAATTCTGTAATTTTTAATTTCTGTAACTTAAATTTCAACCAGTAAAATTAGATTTTATTTTATTTTTTTCAGACTTCAAATCAACTATGTCTGGCTAAGCAATCCCTCTAGAATTTACGATGAAGCTAGACTATGAATAGAAGCCTTCTTCTTTGAATTTCTCTTTTTGAGTTTTTAATTTTTAGAGACCTTCTCCCTTCATCTCTCTTGCTAAGAGACTTGATGGGCTATCATTGGGTATCCACATGAAAATTGATCCAGATCCTTCCCAATCGATGCACCACCGCAGCCTTTTCTTCACAAGAATACTGTCGGCTTCGAACTCGAAAAATGATCTCACCAATGCTCAATTGCCTTCAATTTCACCACTAGGATCATGCCAAAAAATTTTTTTTCCAAAAATCTCACAACCTAAGATTTAATTTTGTTCTCCAACACATGAAAAATTCAAATACTAGGACAAGCTCACCATACTTGCTATTTTTCTCACCCTCCTTCATTTTATTTTTTCACTCAATTTTTTTCTTATCTTTTCCTCAAATTTTTTTTCAGATTTTTTTCTCCCTTATCACATGCCAAGAGCTCTAATTTTTCATCAAAATTTAGCCCGTATCCCACAAAAGATACCCCATATAATAGATAAGTAAGAGATATCAAGAGATTCAAGGGGCGCTGATAAACACTTAATTTAAGTCATTTAAAGTAGAAAATTATATTTAATTTATTTTATTTATTAAGAATTTGATGCTTCTTTTTATGTTTTACAGAAAAGGTGATCGTCGATACAAAGAGTCCGATTCGCAGATCAAAAAGACTCAAGTTTGAAGAAAATTAGACTTAAAACAAAATTAAAATGAAAGAAGGATGCATATGGTATTATAGAAAATGAAGATATTATGTAAGGAACCCAAAAAGAATATAGGCATCATTTTAAAGAAATAAAAGTTTCTTTTTATAATTTTCTAATCAAAAAGGAGCGTAAGTGGTTTCCTAACAGCTAACGGGTCCGTGAAAAAAGATTGCGGGCGTGCGGCATTGCGGGCGTGCAGCATGGCGGGTTTGCGGGGAGTTTGTGCTAGCGGACACAATGGCGAACAGACGGACGCTCATGATAGCAGATGGATCTAAAAATTAAAGAAAAAAATATAATACTTGGAAATACTTCAAGAGGAAGAATTTATATTTTCTTTATCTGCTTATGATCTTTCCATCTCATCCATCCATCTTTTAGTCCTTAGTATTTTCTTTAGTCCCACATCTGAAAACCATGTAAAACTCCTCCCTCCTAACACCTATAAAAAGGCTCTTGTACTCCCATTTGAGGATCATCCCAGAAATTCTTCTAGAGCCTTGCATAGAGGAAGAAAAAGGGACTATTCTATGAGCAGCTAGGCTAGCAGTCTCGGGAGTGGAGAAAAAATTTTGTAGCGACACAGAGTGGGTTTATTATTCTAAACTTTCTTGTATTTCTTTATATGCAATAAAGATTATACTTTTTATTTAAATCATCATGAGTTCTTTATTTACTCTCTTTCATATGCTTTTATTTATGCTTTCCTGTTAGATTAATATTAGGAACAACTTTTACTTTTCGGAGACGCACCGTGATCTATGGGTATGGGGCATGCCGAGGAAAGAAGAGTTATTTACCTAATACTTTTCGGAGATGCATCACGATCTATGGATACGGGGTGTGTCGAGAAAAGATAGATATTTTTTCTAAGATTAATCGTATCTATTTAATTAAAAAAAAAAAGAGATACAACTCTACTAGTGCAAAATTAAATCAAAACTCTCGAGCTCTTTATTTTCTAATTACATCAATTTTAAGATAATTTATTTTCTAAATCAAAATAATGCTTCTTTCTTTTATTTTACAATCTCAACTTAGTCCAAGGTCCCTGAGGATACGATCTCGACTCATCCTACCTACGTAGTGAGTAGAGTTATTTTTGGTGCTATCAACGACTACGCATCAAATTTTGGCGCCATTGTCGGGGACCTTGGCACGGTTGAATTAAAAAAAAAAACCATTGATATTTCATAACACTTAACTAAAATAGCGTAACTTCAAATATAAAAATTTCTAACTTGATTGAACACCTTGTTTCTTTGCATTGCATCTCCATAATTAACTTTAAGGGCGCAACCCATTAACTAAGATAAGGTAGAGATTTGATCACCCTTTCTTGGCCCACAAATCACTCCCTTGCATTTGTATAACCTAGACCTTAATCTAAAATTAATTAGACGTTGACCCCTAAGGATTTCGAGCTCATTAGGACAAGTGACCCTGAGAGTTAAACCAGGTTAGACTTGGTCAGCTAGCTGGTGTCTAGGCAAGTGGTTTGTGGGACGACTGGGCCTGAAGGAAGGTGATTTTTAATTGGTTCTGTTTACTGATCTGGCTAATTTAATTGGGGTCTAAGGAAAGCAATGGGGGGACTCCCACCGATCTTACACTTATCTGGCCAGTTGGTTGATCAAGCTCCGACTTAGAGGGCTTGAAGGCTAACTACAGTTAGGAGCTGTCTAGAACTAGGATAACTTTAGGATAGAGAGTCCACTGCGTGCTAACTTGATTGTAATTAAAATCTAACCACAACTAATTCTTCTATTAGTTTTAGGACTTCTTAGGATCTCTTCTTTAGAACTCTTTTCTCTCTTCTCTTCTCCTCTTAATAAAAAAAAAATAATCCTTAACTGACTAGGATAGTCCTACATAGACCTTTTAGTTGCATGTTAGGTCGACGATTACTAAAACCCGATTTGCAACCATTATATGAAGAATTAGAAAAGACTCTTAGGACTATCCAAGTTAGAAACATGACTGCACCTGGTGAGGCTAATCCTCCATGCTCATTGAGAGAATATTTCACTCCATCCTCGTATACCTACTCTCCATGCATTCAAGCACCTCCAGTAGAAGCTACCCAATATGAGATTAAGTCTAGCATTATTCAAATATTGCCATCATTCTATGGACTTAGTAACGAGGACCCATACAAACACTTGGATGAATTTCTTGAAATTTATTCCACAGTAAAAATCCAATACTTCTCCGATGATGTCCTTAGGTTGAAACTGTTCCCTTTCTCACTTAAGGACAAAGCCAAGCATTGGTTAAACTCCTTAGACTCTATAACCATTTCAACTTGGGATCATCTTCAGAGAGAATTTTTTAAGAAATACTTTCCAATTAAAAAAACAAATCAAATTAGAAAAGCTATCACTAGTTTTTCTCAATTGGAGGGTGAACTTTTTCATGAGACATGGGAAAGGTTAAGGGACCTCATTCGTAAATATCCACACCATGCTGTTCCTAAATGACAACTTTGTCAGTGTTTTTATGATGGTCTATCAGAGAAACACCGACAAATGGTTGATGCATCATGTGGTGGGACATTCATGCTAAAGAGTGAGGATGAAGCCTGGCAGCTCTTTGAAACACTCAGTGAGAATTTCCTACATCATATGTCTGCCACCTCTAGAGAATAACCCATGCTTCAACAAAAAAGAAGTGGAATTTATCAGATTTGAAACGTCATAGATATCCATAATAAGGTAGATGAACTGTCCCAAAAATTAGACCGTCTTCTAAATACTGGACAATCTTCGATTCCACCTAACCCAATCCAAGAAGTTTGTGCATTGTGTGCAAGTCTGAACCAGTTTGTTAGTGAATATCCATATTCGAACACTTATAATCCCGACTGGAGAAACCATCCAAATTTTTCCTGAAGACCACAACCAGTGGTTTGCCCTGCCGCACCTCGACCTCAATATCAAGACCCAACATATAGGCATGGACCATACCATCAATTTCAAAATGCTCCTCAACCGTCTACTACTGGTCACAACTCAGCTTTTGAGGAAAAAGTTCTGAAAGCACTAGAACGATTAGAAGTCAACACTCAGACCCTTAACTCCCACACACAATCCATTGCTAAGCTAGAGATCCAAATAGGTCAACTAGCGACTACATTCAGTAGGAGGGAAGGAGAAAAATTACCTAGCCAACCCGAGAGCAACCCAAGAGGGCAATTTGTGATTGAGAGCTCTAATACCCCAGAAGCTTTTTCTGAACATGCCAAATCAATCATGACTCTGAGAAGTGGAAAGGTCATTGAACACACTAGTAAAACCAATGAGACCGACCCTAAACCTCTAACCGAAGCCAAATCACCCAAGAACAAGGAGGACCTTAAAATAGAAAAAGAACCAACTGCATCGGAATCATCTTACTTGCCTAAAGCCCCATTTCTGGATGCCCTGAAAGCCCCTATTCCTGCAGATAAGAAGGGAGGAAGACTCGACGAGATGTTGGAATTGTTTAAGCAAGTCCTAATTAATCTTTCCCTTCTAGATGCAATCAAACAGGTCCCTGCTTATGCCAAATTTTTGAAAGATTTGTGCACCCAAAAACGTAAATCTAGATCATAAATTTCAAAGAAAGTCTGCCTCACTGAACAGGCTAGTTCTGTCTTCCAGCATGCCACTCCTCTAAAGCTTAAGGACCCAGGAGCCCCCATCATTTTCTGTATTATAGAAGATTATCACATTGAAAAAGCTCTTCTGGATTTAGGGGCAAGTGTGAATCTTTTACCTAGTTCGGTGTATGAACTTTTTGGATTCGGAGAACTGAAACCCACGTCAGTCACACTGCAATTAGCCGACAGATCAATTAAGGAACCACGTGGAATGCTTGAGGATGTCTTGGTCAAGGTAGATGAGTTTTACTTTTCAGTTGATTTTCTGGTTCTCGACATGGAACTAAATGGCAACCCAAGACAAATTTCCATTATCTTAGGACAACCCTTTCTAGCTACGGCAAATGCATGCATTAATTGTAGGATAGGAGTCATGGACGTATCATTTGGGAATAAGAAACTGAGACTGAATATATTTGGTACTTCCCAAGGACCATCAATGAATAGTTGCTTCGAAGTAGATACACTAGAAAATATTATAAAAGATGCAACACCCATAATTCTAGCACCAGACCCCTTAGATACTTGCCTGGCTCACTTTGGAGTGTATGACTTTGAGGGATATATGAAAGAAGTTAACACCTTGTTGGATACACCACACGATAAAACCACTCCTCCAAGGACAATCAAGTATGAGCCATTGCCTACATTAGCCAATACACCAATAGTCCCATCTTTAGAATCACCACCTACATTAGAATTGAAACCCCTTTCTGCTACGCTCAAGTATGTATTTCTAGGACCCAATGACATCGTCCCGACAATCATTGCACCAGACTTGACCCCTAATCAGGAAGCACAATTGGTTGGTATTCTAAAGGAACACAAAGAGACTATCGGTTGGTCCATTGCCGATTTAAAAGGAATTGACCCCTCCATTTGCATGCACCATATTCATTTTGAGGCAAATGCCAAACCCCATCGAGATATACAGAGGAGATTGAACGCAAACATGCATGAAGTAGTAAAGAAAGAGGTGGTAAAGTAGTTAGATGCTGAAATCATCTACCCCATATCTGATAGTAAATGGGTCAGTCCCACTCAAGTAGTACCTAAGAAATCAGGTATTACTGTGGTTGAGAATGAAAAAAGTGAACTGCTTCCCACTCGCATATCATCTGGATGGCGAGTATGCATAGATTATAGAAAACTAAATGTCGTTACTAGGAAGGACAATTTTCCATTGCCCTTCATCGACCAAATCTTAGAACGGTTAGCAGGACAAAGTTTCTTCTATTTTCTTGATGGTTATTCAGGGTACAATCAAGTACCTATATTTCTAGATGATCAAGAAAAGACTACCTTCACCTGCCCCTATGGCACCTTCGCTTTTCGACGTATGCCATTCGGGCTCTGCAATGCACCCACTACATTTCAACGGTGCATACTGGCCATTTTTTCGAATATGGTGGATAAATGTCTTGAAGTTTTTATGGATGATTTTTCTATATTTGGAACCACCTTTGAGGATTGTCTCCATAATCTTTCCAAAGTTTTTAAACGGTGTATGGAGACAAATCTCATCCTAATTTGGGAAAAGAGCCATTTCATGGTGCGGAAAGGAATTATATTAGGACATATTATTTCTGAAAGAGGGATCGAGGTAGATAAAGCCAAAGTCGAGGTCATTTCAAAACTACCACCCCCTATTTTGGTCCGACAAATACGATCCTTCTTAGGTCATGCCGGATTTTATAGATGCTTCATCAAAGACTTTAGCAAGATTTCAAGATCCCTGTGCAATCTGTTGGCCAAGGACACACCATTTGTCTTTGACGAAGATTGTTTGAAAGCATTCAACACATTACGAATAGCCCTGACAATAGCACCCATAATAAAACCTCCTGACTGGTCCATTCCATTTGAGATTATGTGTGATGCCTCTGACTTTGCAATAGGTGCCGTCTTAGGCCAAAAATCAATAAGGAGCCACATGTGATCTATTATACTAGCAAGACTCTTTTCGATGCCCAATTAAACTACACCACAACAGAAAAAGAGCTACTAGTAGTAATGTTTGCCCTTGAAAAATTTTGCTCATATCTGTTAGGGTCTAAGGTTCTAGTTTACTCTGATCATGTGGCTCTGAAACATCTCCTCTCAAAGAAAGATACTAAATCGCGTTTGATCAGATGGATCCTTCTTTTACAAGAATTTGATCTAAAAATTCGAGATAAGAAGGGTTCCGAGAATGTGGTAGCTGATCACATCTCCAGGATCTTAGTTGAACACACGATAGGCATAGATGAGGTCAAAGAGAAATTTTCTGACGAACAACTTTTTGCAATCTCCTCTAGCCGTCCTCCATGGTTTGCCCATTTTGTCAATTACTTATCAACAGGACAAGTACCTTCTCACTGGATAAAACAAGAAAAGGATCGATTTTCTCGCAAATTAAACATTATTTCTGGGAGGAACCTAAACTATTCAAATACTGTCTTGACCAAGTTATTCACCGTTGTATCCCCGAGAGTGAATTCCAAAGCATTCTCACTTTTTGCCATTCTTCGGCATGTGGGGGATATTTTAGTGAAAGAAAAACTGTAGCAAAAGTGCTGCAGAGTGGGTTTTATTGGCCAACGCTTTTCAAGAATGCACATAAATTTGGCCGAAGTTGTCTGCAATGTCAGCAAATAGAAAATTTATCCAAGAAGGATATGATGCCGCTCACCCCCATTTTAGTAGTAGAAATCTTCGATATTTGGGGGATTGACTTCATGGGACCTTTTCCAGCCTCATTTGGATTCGAATATATTCTGATGGTAGTTGATTACGTGTCAAAATGGGTGGAGGCAATAGCTACATGGACTAATGATAATAGAGTTGTAACTAGTTTTATCCAACGAAACATCATTAGTCGATTTGGCTTCCCAAGGGTGATCATTAGTGATGGGGGGACTCATTTTAAGAATAAACATTTTGAAGCACTTATGAAAAAATATAATATTACACACAAAGTGGCCACACCATATCACCCCCAAACTAATGGTCAGGTACAGGTGTCAAATAGGGAGATTAAACATATCCTAGAAAAGATAGTTAGGCCCGATAGAAAGGATTGGTCTCTTCGCTTAGATGATGCATTATGGGCTTACCGTACAGCTTTTAAAACCCCTATCGGTATGTCATCCTACCGATTAGTTTATGGCAAAGCTTGCCATCTGCCGGTTGAATTAGAACATCATGCACTCTGGGCCATACGAATGTTTAATTTTAACATGAAGAATGCAGGTTCTAATCGAAGGTTGCAAATCAATGAACTGGAAGAACTTCGCAACGATGCATACGAGAGTTCATGAATTTACAAGGCTCGAACCAAAGTATTTCATGATAAATATATCTCTAGAAAATCGTTTGAGCTAAATCAAAAGGTATGGCTTTTCAATTTTAGGTTACGCCTTTTTCCTGGTAAACTTTGATCCCGATGGGATGGACCTTTTATTGTCACACAAATATTCCCACATGGAGCAATTGAAATTCATGACCCCCGGAATAGCAATACATTTAAGATAAACGACCAACATTTGAAGCCATATGTAGATGAAATTGCACATAAAGAATGAATCGACACCATCTACCTGTGTGATCCACTTTATAATGAATAATAAACTTGACGTCTGGCTGAAGACGTAAAACTTAGCGCTTGTTGGGAGGCAACCCAATGATTTCATATTTTTTTTTACTTTACTGTAGCTACAGAAATTTAGAACAAGAGCCTATTAATCAATGAAGCTATCTTCAACTTTCAAAGCAAAATTATCCCAGGTGCACTCTCTCCTTTTATTTTCTTTGCTTTCCTACTCCATTGAGGACAATGCAGATTAAGTTGGGGGGGAAAGAAAATTAATCAAATCTTCGAGTATGGTCAGAAATAATTAGTTTTATGTATCCAAATTTTATTTTGATTAAGAGTCAATTAGGCATCCTAATCAATGAATGATTAACGGTCAAGATAATTTTAGAGATACTGAGGAATAAATTATTAAGAAAACCTAATGAATGGTAGGGTTTAGACTAGATCAAATTTTAGGAGTGATTCTACAACCCTCTTCTTACTGATCTCAATAAAGAATCTGCTTCATGAGAGATTGGGTGGAAAGGTCGAGGTATGCAAAAATAACTCTACACAAAATTTACTTTAAAAGAAAATTAAAAAAAATATTGGTTTCCTACTGAGTAACCGAGCCCCTTCGCCTAAGTAAGCATTGTAGTTCATGTAAAAAGGTGGGCAATATTAAAAAAAAATAGTGGATAATAAGGGGACTAAATTGCAAGAAGATAATAAACCTCTCTCACATTAAGTTAGAGAATTTAAAGAGTAAAGTGGGGAGTTGGTGAAAAAAAAGTTCTTGAAATTTTTTTAGTTAATACTCAGTCACTAATTGGGTCAAATTGATAATCCAATGAAGTATCTCTTTAATGGTCTAACCAGATATCATTTACCTTTTGGGATGTCTAACCTACCTTTTTATTCAAGACCGAGTCGGTACACAATGCTGATATATCTATTTTACTCGAGGATGAGCAAAATTCAAGTTGAAAAGTGTGATAAATACTTAATTTAAGTCATTTAAAGTAAAAAATTATATTTAATTTATTTTATTTATTAAGAATTTGATGCTTCTTTTTATGTTTTACAGGAAAGGTGATCGTCGATACAAAGAGTCCGATTCGCAGAACAAAAAGACTCAAGTTTGAAGAAAATTAGACTTAAAATAAAATTAAAATAAAAGAAGAATACATACGGTATTATAGAAAATGAAGATACTATGCAAAGAACCCAAAAAGGATATAGGCATCATTTTAAAGAAATAATTTTTTTTTTGTAATTTTTTAATCAAAAAGGAGCGTAAGTGGTTTCCTAACAGCTAACAGGTCTGTGAAAGAAGATTGCGGGCGTGCGGCATTGCGGGCGTGCGGCATGGTGGGTTCGTGGGGAGTTTGTGCTGGCGGACACAATGGCGAACAGATGGATGCTCATGATAGCAGATGGATCTGAAAATTAAAGAAAAAAATATAATACTTGAAAATACTTCAAGAGGAAGAATTTGTATTTTCTTTATCTGCTTGTGATCTTTCCATCTCATCCATCCATCTTTTAGTCCTTAGTATTTTCTTTAGTTCCACATCTGAAAATCATGTAAAACTCCTCCCTCCTAACACCTATAAAAAGGATCTTGTACTCCCATTTGAGGATCATCCCAGAAATTCTTCTAGAGCCTTGCATAGAGGAAGAGAAAGGGACTATTCCATGAGCAGCTAGGCTAGCAGTCTCGGGAGTGGAGAAAAAATTTTGTAACGACACAGAGTGGGTTTATTGTTCTAAACTTTCTTGTATTTCTTTATATGCAATAAAGATTATGCTTTTTATTTAAATCGTCATGAGTTCTTTATTTGCTCTCTTTCATATGCTTTTATTTATGCTTTTCTATTAGATTAATATTAGGAACAACTTTTACTTTCTGGAGACGTACCGTGACCTACGGGTACGGGGCGTGCCGAGGAAAGAAGAGTTGTTTACCTAGTACTTTTCAGAGATGCATCATGATCTATGGGTATGGGGTGTGTCGAAGAAAGATAGGTATTTTTTTTAAGATTAATCGCATCTATTAATTGAAAAAAAAAAGAGATACAACTCTACTCGTGCAAAATTAATTTAAAACTCCCGAGCTTTTTATTTTCTAATTACATCAATTTTAAGATAATTTATTTTTTAAATCAAAACAATACTTCTTTCTTTTATTTTGCAATCTCAACTTAGCCTAAGGTCCCTAAGGATACGATCTCGACTCATCCTACCTACGTAGTGAGTAGAGTTATTTTTGGTGCTATCAACGACTACGCATCAGGCGCCAACTCTTGGTGCTCCACTTCTCTCATATAGAGAAATAAAGTCTCTGATGCATTAAGTGGCATAGAAAAGGCTTCACATAGAAGGACTCTTCCTCTTCTACACCCCATAATTCCTTCATTTATTTTAAGCATATGACAATTAAGGAATCGGGGGAATTTAAGAAGTGGTTAGGAGTCTTAAAGAAGAAAGACTCTTCCTCTTCTTAACGCTAAAAAGGGGTGGGCAGAAATTAATGATGGCATGAAACTAGAGTGGTGTGGAGGTCTCCTTCCACACTTGAAAGTCTTCCAAGTTGAGTAGGAGTCCTATTAAAATAGACCCAATCCAATTAGGTCAAAGGTAATAGATTCAGTTTAGCTCAAATACTTTGAACTTAATCTAATTAGAAATTTGGGTTAACACAATGTGCTAACATATCAAATTTATTGAGAAATGTATCCTAAATCCAATCATGTGATGATTATGCTAACTATAATTGTATATAAATTGATAAATAATAAAAAGTATTTGATATTTTTCATCACAAGGTTACATCTTCTAACAAACTCCTATATTGTGATGAAGTTCTTAAGACTATTTTGATCGATAAAAGAGGATTTATTACGTAGTCCTTAAACTAGTTCGTGACCAAATGATATGCTATTACTAGGACGATAGCGATATCAAGAGTAGGTCATTGTGTGCCATATATGTTGATTGTTCTTGTAACCAAATATTATGGAGATATTGGTGTGATATGCAGGTGAGATATAGGGGTACATCATCACTGAACGTGACCAATTATGGAGCACTCTGCTGTCAAGGGTAGCTCGTGAAGGGTATGGATATAAGTATCCCTCCGACTTGAGATCGCCACAATGACTTGCAAGCAACTCACTATACTTTAGTGCCAAACTAATTGAGTTTTTAATTCAGTGATGAAAAATTTTTGGATATAGTCAAGTATTTGTCAAGTCGATGTATAAGTCAAGATAGGATTGATCTCTTCAAATTAGTAGGAGATATGCATCAGTGTATTTCAATTTACCAAAATCTGGACTCGAATAATCCATGTGATGGATTTGAAAATGATAAAAATATAATATGGATGACTTATCTAGGATTGACAGTTAAATCCTAAGTCATCCTTGAGTATTAGAGTCAAAGAGATGAATTATACGATAACCATACGCCAATAGGTTCTTGAATGTTGCTTCGCCTTCATTCGACCTATTCGGATGTCGGATCATCATTGCTAGATGGTTATATTGATTAATTCAGAAAGGTATTTCTATACTACCAACTTAGGTTCAAACCTATGGGGTCATACTCAAAAAAAATTTTTGGCTGATCATGTGGTTGATCAACGATTGAGAATCGTTCAAGGGCTTAATCGTCAATTCGATTGATGGTTAATCTTATGCAAAAGTTATAATAAATTAATTCATCAAGTATTAATAAATTAATAAAAGATTAATTAACTAGATTACTAATTAGCTTAATTTAATTGAGCGAAGAAGATTAAATAAAATCTAATTAGATTCAATTAGGTTTGATCTTAAATAAAATATAAGATGACCTAATCGCTAAGGGAGAATTATCCCTGATTTGATCAGGACTTTGATTCAATCAATTTTTAATTTGATTAAGATTTGATTAAAAATTTATGAACCTAATTAGATTAGATTTTATATATTTTATTTAGGCTAAATCAAATATAATTTGATTTGAATCCAAATAAGAAAATTAAGAGTCTTATTGGAATAGGACTCTTCTCCCTTGTGCCAATCCAGTTTGCACGCCATATATCTCCACACACAAAATTGTTTTATATGAGATTTTCTCATACCAAAGTATCATTTCCCTTCTCTATCTTATGTATAAATCTAATTTGGTTTTGATAAAAGAAAGGTTCTGAAATTGGATTTTAAAATATTCTTTATCAAGAGAATCTGTTTTAAACCAGATCAACCTCTCCATGCCAATAAATTTTTTTTTTCTTATATGTGTGACATTTTGAGGAGAGTTTTGTAAAAAATTAGTTAGATAACTGATTTACTATAAAAAAAAAATATAAAAAATAACATCCCATATTTTTTTGACATGTTTTGGGATGTAGAATTGTAAAAAGAGCCAGAATCCTGTAAGAGTCCATGATCACTAGGACTCTTCACCCCACCTCCTTACATGCCTATAAAAGGGGTTTTTGTGATTTCTTTTATGTGTGTAAGATATACCAAAAGAGAGATCTTTATGTGGTGGAAGTTTGGGTATGGTTCATGATGTGAAAAATAGAGAGGAGGGTCCTCTCTCTTGGGGTGTGCGCAAAAATCTAAATTTCAAATTTTTGATTCTAAGAGTTTGAAAAGAGAGAATAAATTAAAAAAAATATTTTATTCTTCATCTTTCTTTCATCTCTTCATTTTCTCTAGAAGTTCATCTTCAACCTCTAAAAAGGTTTCAAAAATTTAAAGAAAAGATCTAGATTGATCAAGAAGAAGATCTTCGTGCAAGCTAGCACTCCCGAGAAGATCGGTTAGATCAGAGCTTCGAGTAAATTTTTCGTAGAGGCCGGACACATATACGATTATGAGCAACTAGCAAAGATCTTCTCTACCATATCTCTCAGCAGTGGTGATCATCGATCTGTGCTCAAGTATTGAGTTCTGAACTCAGATTAGAAGTAGATGTAATCTACTGCTCACATGCATGCATGCTGATTTTATCTTCAGTATCTTTCAGATTTTATATGCAACATAACATATCATAAATCTTAGAGTAGGTTGATTTGATGATTAAATCATATATATGTTAGATTAATTTAATTAATCTAGTTATCTTTCACTATAATTTTTTCGAAAAAATTTTGAAATACATGTATGAAATCGCCTACGCATCTCAACAGTGGTATTAGAGCCTAAGTTTGTTATGACATGATTTATGTGCATGTTAAATTTGAAATTTAATTTTATTTAGATCTGATATATAATATTTAGATCTAAATTTAATTAATGATGGATCACACAAACTGATATAAAGTTATTGTGCTGTAAGATTTACCCCTTACAGTGAAAAGGTTGTCCTAGTTTGTGCTGATCCTTGATAAAATCTAATTTTATGTTATGCATGTGATATTTATTATCTAATTTAGATATGATCTAAAATTATAATCAGATCTAATATAATTTAAATTAAATCTAAATTTATGCATATATGATATATGATTAGATTAGATGATCCGATTAGCAAGTACTTAGATTGGGTTGATCACCAGGCCATCCGATCATAGGAGCAAGAAGGATTTAAAGGCTCTCTCTTTTCATTCGATGGGGTCCTCTTATGGCATGTAGGGGTGCTATGTGATTCGATCCCATGAAGAAGAAAGCGAAAGGAGAAAACTTACTTTCTTTCAAAATCCTAGATCTTGAAACCCTAGGTATTGTTGTATGTGATGCAAGTTGTGAAGAAATTAGTTACATCTAATCTTGTTTAATCAAAATTATTTTGATTTAAAATTATAAAATATTTAGATTTGATCTAAAAGATTTTATGATTTACATGAAAAAATTATTTTCAAAATCTTAACCATGTTGATGCAAAACTTAATTGAGCATTAAGTATTGAGTTGATTAGATCTAGAATTATGATTTGAGATCTAATGACATTGCATAAAACATGGGGCATGGGTTAGCTCAAATCAGATTCTCTTAATTGAGTTAGACCTAAAGTTAGAATCAAAGAATTAGTGGACCATATAGAGAAACTAATTAAGTCTAACCAAATATTGAATTAGATTAATCAGAATTTCTCTAAAACTAATATAATAGTTGTAGATGGTCAAGTCCATGTCTTTGATTAGATCAAATGGACCTTGATTGTGGCTCAGTGATTGAACCCGAATCATTAGGTTGGTCAAATCGAAACTAATTAACCAATTGATATCTAAGATAAGTTCGATATTTCGATCGGTGATTTTTATTTGAGAGCGGCTTACCTGGCCATTTCGATGGTGTCTAAGGCAAGCTTAGTAGACCCTCCCATCGATCTCACTTACCTGACCAATTTGATGAATTATGTCTTGATTAGATAGCTAAGTGATTCGAGTTGACCCATGCCATTAAGGTTGATCAGTGTGACTGATCTAGGTGCCATTTCAACTAGTATGATGCTAATCCAATTTAATAACTTAGTGAAGTCAGAAGAAGGATTATGGTTTACTGATTGATCTCTTCTCTAAACTGATTCTTAAATTCTCTAAATTATTAGATCCATAAAATGAGCTAGTTATGGGGATAACTAGATCATAACCTCCGATTAAGGTGAATGATAATGGGTCCATTATTTCTAATTGACATTGCAGGCGCCATCCATCCAGTGCTCTCTCTGAATGATGGAATTATCATTCATCATATGATGACTCTGTTATACGATCTGATGATGGTTGGGTTGATCGAGCCATCTTCGAACCTGATCATTCATTAGTTAGAAATACTAAGTAGGTTCATGTTAATGGTTTGACCTAATCAAAACTTTCAGTGAAGGCCCATCACCTACTGAAATAAAATCTGGGATAAAATTAATTAGTAAAAATTATTTGAAGAAATAATTGGTTGAGAACTTACCCATAGATGCATATGGATTGACCGAGCCATCCTCGAGCTTGTATGCAGTCTGTGTGGATTCTAGTATCCGCTAAAGAATTAAGGTAATTCCTCGGATTAGAGGTAGAAGATATCAATTCGACTAAAATAGTAGGAGAACCTTTAGACTAAAGTCCAAATTTTTAGGCTTAATCAATTCATAAATATAGAGGTCTTATATTTTTCTTTCAGTGATGGCTAGATATATGTTACTCCATTCACTATTTAACAGTGACTAATTTATAGGACCCAACTTCGATAATTGGTATCAGAAGATGCAAATAGTTCTAGAGCATGGATGCATCCGAAATATGATTATAGATCTAGCATCCGAAGTTTTCACATCCAACACATATGATGCGATCAAAGATACTTATCAGAAGTGGCCACATGATCATATCATCATGTGGTGTTATTGAGAGCAGCAAATAACACAATTTAGTTATAAATTCGATGATGCTCAGTGAAAAAAAAATTCAAATGTTGAAGGAGTTTTTTTGCACCTCTGAGAATGTGTCTTCAGTATAGCAATAATTTTTTGAGAAAGAAAAATAAAAAAAAGATGCAAAAGAGTCATGCTTGGGCTAATGAGTTTGGACTGACAAAAGAGTCTAAGGTTAATCTAATCTGGCAGAGTCTCTTAATCCGAACAGGCTAAGAAGAGAAATGAGTAAAGGATTGCTGAACAAGATACTTATATGATAACACCTTGTGATTTCTCTATCTATGACACTACTATCTAGGTATTAGATGTTAGAAGTCTATGCAAATTATTGTAATAACTTCAAGTTAGTAGAAAGATTGAAAACAGTAAGAGATTTCTAAACGTTGAAGATGAAAGTTATATTCCAATCCTGATTTTAGGAATTGTCAAGTCTATTTTTAATTCTAACAATATTGTTTTAGTGATTGTCACTACTGTCTAATGATTTTGTGATATCATTATGAATGATGTCAAAATCATGTGAAAAATTGAGAAATGATATTTATGAATAGTCACAGCCTGTTAGTGTATTGTACACAATCAAACAAACTTGCTAAAGTAGAAAATATCATGAAAGCCTACCTTTGGCAATTTAGGCTCGATCATATAAATAAGAATAGGATCAACAGAAGATAATTCTTAAGGTCAATGATTGTGAATCATTATCAACCTGTCAATCCTATCTCCTTAGTAAGATGACCAAGTCATCTTTTGCTAGAAAAGGTGAATGAGCCAATGATGTTCTGAATCTGATATATATTGATATATTGGATCTACGAACCTATTTGTTATAAATTTAGATTATTTAAAATATTTAAATAAATTCATAATAAGGTAGAAAAACAAACTTGAAAGAGTATTAAAATTTTTCGATCAGACCAAAGAGGAGAATGCATTTCAAGTAAGTTTTGACATATCTAGAAGAGAATAGGATTTTTACTTGTTGGAATCAACTTTGTTAGATATAATTTGATCTATAATGGGGTTTAAAAGTCTGCCAGTCTCCTTTTAAGGTTATACTCTTGAGACTACTTGTTATGTTCTGAACTGGATTCTGAATTAATCAGTCGTAAAGACTCCATATGAGATATGGACTAGGCATAAGCCGATACTTTCTTACTTTGGTGTTTGGGAGTGTTTGTTTTATGTCGAGTATTTGCAAATTAATTAGCTTGGATCTCAGTTCTATATATATTATTTTGTAGGATAACCAAAAAATCTAGGGGATATAACTTCTACCATGCTAAAGAATAAGAGTTGTTCGAAATTTCTTTCAGAAAAAGAGTACCTTGGTGAAGGTACTGATACCTTTAATATAAAATTTATGAAGTTTGATAGGTAGAAGAACCGACACAATCTAGTGAACCCATAAAATTGGATTTGATCAGATCAAATTTGAAATCCATTGTAGAGGCACCATTAAGGAGATTCGGTAGAGTATCACATCATCAGATATATACTTCGGTATCTAGGTTCAGGATGTGATCTTATTGAACTTAATGAGAACAATAAGGATTTGATCACCAACATAGATGCCATGCAGAGGTTCGACTCCGATTAATGGTTTGGAGCCATAAAGTTTGAAATGAAGTCCATGAAGGTCAACGATGTATGGACACTCGTTGATCCACTCGAAGAGGTAAAATTCATAGAGTGTAAGTGGATCTTCAATAGGATCAGAAAGCACAGATGAGAAGGTCGAGACCTACAAAGCTTGTCTGGTTGCCTGAGGATATTATCAACATTATGGTATTGATCATAACGAGATATTTTTTCTTATGATAATGCTAAATATTTTAGAGTTGAAATATGCATATTGATAAGTGATCAAAATGCATGGCTTCATTGAGAACGAAGAAAAATCCTACAAATACAAATAGGTTAATAGTTCTATGAGTGTATTTCTTATCTTGTATGTGAATGAAATTTTCTTAATCAAGAATGACATTCCTTACATTACAGAGAATAAAGATTTTACTATTATTATTGTTCTCCATAAAAGACTTTGAGAAAAGCATCTCTCATCCTAGTGATGAAGATCTATAGAGATAGATCTACGAGGCTATTTGAATTTTTTCAGTCCAACATACATAGGATGTTTATGAGTAGAATTTATTCTATCATTACACCATATATGAGACTGGATATGGTATACTCACTAGAGTAGTGAGTAGATACTTGCAAGATCCGGATCAAAATCACTGAAAGGTCATCCTTAAGTATTTGAGAAATACTAAGGATCGGTAACTCAGTTATGAAGAATCTGATTTAAATCTTATGGAGTATGACTCTAGTTTTTAATTTGACATAATAATAGTAAGAACTTGTCTAAATACATTCTTATCTTAAATAATAGAGCAATCTATTGGAAAGCTTCCAAGTAGAAAAATATAGCCAACTTCAAATTGCAAGGCAGAATGCATTGCAGCATTCGATACTTATAAAAAAGCTATGTGATTGTACAGGTTCACTAACAAGCTAGTAGTGGTATCCTCTGATGATGGTCCTGCTGTATTGTACAGTACTGGAGCCATAGCTTATATCAAAGAGCCGAAGTTTCATTAGCTTATTAGGCATTTTGTATCACTACCACCTTATTCGGTAAATATGTTAAGGTGACGTCAATCTTTAGAAGATCGACGAAAAGGAAAACTTGACCAATCCATTTACTAAAGCCTCGATAATCAGGAGTTCTGAGATGATAAATTGAAGATGAGTATATGATATTACATTGATTGGCTTTAGTCCAAGTGGGAGTTGTTGGAAAATATGTCCTAAAGCCAATCATGTGATGATTGTGCTAACTATAATTGTATATGAATTGATAAATAATAAAAGTTAATTGATATTTTTTATCATAAGGTTACATCTTCTAATGAACTCCTATATTGTGATAAAGTTCTTAGAACTATTTTGATCGATAAAGAAAGATTTATCACGTAGTCCTTAAACTGATTTGCGACCAAACGATACGCTATTACTAGGACGATAGCGATATCAAGTGTAGGTCATTGTGTTCCATATGCATTGGTTGTCTCTGTAACCAAATGGTATGAAGATATTGATATAGCATACAGGTGAGATGTAGGGGTACATCATCACTAAATGTGACCAACTGCGAAGCACTCTACTATCAAGGGTAGCTCGTGAAGGGTATGGGTATAAGTGTCCCTCCGACCTGAGATCACCACGGTGACTTGCAAGCAACTCACTGTACTTTAGTGCCAAACTAACTAAATTTCTAATTCAATGATGAAAGATTTTTAGGTACAGTTAAGTACTTGTCAAGTCAGTGCATGAGTCAAAATGGGATGGACCCCTCTGAATTAGTAGGAGATATGCATCAGTGTATTTCAATTTAGCAAAACCTGAGCCCGGATAATTCATATGATGAATTTTAAAAAAATTAAAATATAATGTGGATGAGTTATCTAGGATTGACAGTTAAATTCTAGGTTATCCTCGAGTATTAAGATCAAAGGGATGAATTATATGGTAACCATACGTCACTAGGTTCTTGAATGTTGCTTTGCCTTCATTCGATCTATCCAGACGTCGGGTCATCATTACTAGATAGTAACATCGAATGGTTTAGAAAGATATTTTTATACTATCAGCTTAGGTTCAAACCTATAAGGTCACACTCAAAAGATGTTTCTGACTGATCATGTGTTTGATCAACGATTGAGAATCATTCAAGGGCTTAATCGTCAATTTGATTGATGGTTAACCTTATGTAAAAGTTACAATAAATTAATTCATCAAGTATTAATAAATTAATAAAATATTAATTATTAATTAAACTATTGATTAGCTTAATTTGATTGAGCAAAGAGGATTAAATAAAATCTAATTGGATTCAATTAGATTTGACCCGATTAGGTTATGAGATGACCTAATTACTAAGGGAGAATTATCCCTGATTTGATCAGGACTTTAGTTCAATCAATTCTTAATTTAATTAAAATTTGATTAAAAAATTATGAACTTAATTAGATTATATTTTATATATTTTATTTGGACTAAACCAGATGTGATTTGGTTTAGATCCAAATAAGGAAATTAAGAGTCCTTATTGGAATAGGACTCTTCTCTCTTGCGCCAACCCAGTTTGCACGCTATATATCTCCATGAAAAAAATTATTTTGTGTGAAATTTTTTCACACCTAAGAGTCCTTTCTCTTCTCTATCTCACATCCAAATTTAATTTGGTTTTGATAGAAGGAAGGTTCTAAAATAAGATTTCAAAATCTTTCTTATCAGGAGAATCTGTTCTCATCCAGATCAATCTTTTTGTGCCAATAAATTTTTTTCTCCTTATATGTGTGATATTTTAAGGAAACTTTTTATGAGAGATCATTTGGAGAATTGATTTACCATAAAAAAATATAGAAAGAGGTGTCCCAAATTTTTTTGGCATGTTTTGGGATGTGGAATTATGAAAGGTGGTGGAATCCTGTAAGAGTCCATAATCACTAGGACTCTTCACCCCACCTCCTTACACACCTACAAAAGGGATTTTTATGGTTTCTTTTGTGTACGTAAAATACCAGAAGAGTGATCTTCATGTGGTAGAAGTTGGGCATGGTTCATGGCATGAAAAATAGAAAGGAGGGTCCTCTCTCTTGGGGTGTGTACAAAAATCTAAATTTCAGATTTTTGATTCTAAGGGTTTGGAAAGAGAGAATAAATTAGAAAAAAAATATTTTCTTCTTCATCTTTCTTCCACCTCTTCATCTACTCAGAAAGTTTATCTTCAGTCTCTGAAAAAGTTATAGAGATTTAAAGAAAAGATCCAGATTGACCAAGAAGTAGGTCTTCACATGAGCTAGCACTCCCAAAAAGACCGATCAGATCATGACTTCGAGTAAATTTTTTATAGAGGTCGGACACATGTGCAGCTATGAGCAACCAGCAAAGATCTTTTCTACCATATCTCTCAATAGTGGTGATCGTTGACTCATTGATAGGATCAAGATGCTGTCGTTAAGACACCGTGATTATCAATCAAATTCTGACTTCAATAAAAATTAAAAATATGTAGAAAGTAGTGAGTTGAGTCGAATCTACAGAGAAAGCAGGATTTTGATTTGAAATCTTTGATTTTATAAAAAAAAATTTAGAGAAAGCAATTTAAGTCAGAAACAAAAATTAAAAGTGCGAAAAATAAATCGGGTACTAAGATCTACTAACTAGATCCTAACATCTACTTGCAATAAAAATAAATAATAAAAATTTAAAAAGTATAAAAATAAATTGGTACTAAGATCTACTAATTAGATCCTAGCATCTACGTGCAAGAAAAATAAAAGACAAAAATTTAAAGTGCAGGAAAATAAATTTTGCATTAATTGAAATTGAAATTCAAGTACAAGGAATTTAAAAGAAACAATAAAAATAAAACTGTAACAAGGATCTGAAGTTGATCAGCCAAGCCTCATCGAGAAGATGGTTGATGACCTCTCCATCTTCCATCATACTCCGTAGAGCAAACCGGCTTTTCTCCTTCTTTTCCTTGGATTCCTAAAGCTATTTTATTTCTTTTCTATTTTTATCTATACTTTCCACTCAATTTTTCTCCCCTCAAAGCTTATTCCCGGACCCCCTATTTATAGATGAATTTTTCATGATTTTTTGGTAGGAAAAGAAGTCCTAAAACCCTTATAAATCGTATAAATCTTCTTAAAAATATTCCTGACCGTCGGATCAGCTTCGAACCACCCAGATCTGCTAAAAAATCAGAGTTATAATCCTTATCAGGGTCGGATCAAATGTCAGCCATCTGATCTGGGTTCTGATGAAGTTCTGGCTGTCGGATCGTGCAAAAGAGTCCTTAACACAGTCAGAAGTGATAACAGCCGTTGGATCGTGTGATGAATTACTTCTGGGCCATCGGATCGCGCAAAAGAGTCCTATTCAAAGTTGGTAACAAGTCTGAACCGTCGGATCTGGGTCGGATTAAATCTCAGCCGTTGGATCACACCCAGGATCTTATTCTCGCTGTGAACCATGCCTGTGGATCGCGTAACTATTCCTGTGGACCGCGCCCTGGCTCTGTAGACCGACCGACCGGTCCACCGTACACCGGAGGCTATTTTCTTTATTTTTTTAGGGTATTTTAGCTTCGTTTTTGCTCTGATTTTCTCCTAAAAAATTAGAAAAAATATGCATTAAATTTCTCAAAAATTTCTCTTCATTTTGGTACTTAAATTACTCAATTAAATTAACATCTATTTTTTTATAAATATATCTAATTTTATATTTTTTTCAAAATTACTTTATTTTTTAGAAAAATTCAATAAATTCATGAAATTAGGATTTTTAAGAAGATGTTAGCACCATAAATTATCAAAAATATCTCCAATAAATATAAAAATATACTACTTATCACACTTCCCAACTTGAACTTTGCTCGTCCTCGAGTAAAGAAAGAATTTAGAATTAAGTACCGTTTAACTTAAAGTTTCAAATTTCATCAAATAATTTTCAAAAGACCATTGATATTCAGCTGAGTGTAAATGAGATATATCATTGGGATATTAATACTAGTCAATATGAGAGTTAAATTAAGAACACTAAATTTTTTCTGAACTTTTTCAAATTATCTCTACCTTTATCTCCAAATTATTAACTTTCATATGGACAAGTATATTATTACTTCTGTCCTTCATTTATTGATTGATTTTTTTTTTTTAACGTTGTATCACTATTGAGTGTCTTAACCCCTTAAGCTTTTTGTTTGACCCATGTAGCGAGTTTTCAGTCAATGACTCCCAAACCAGATGGCTTTAGGGCACTAGGTATAAAATACCCCTCAAACCTACTTGCTCGAATCAAACAGGCTACGAGTTAAAACTAGTGTTACAACAAAGCTTCTTTGCCCTTCATATCTTTTGACGTGAAACTCAATACTTGCTTAGGAAAAGAGGCCCAGTTACTCAGCATGAAGTACTAGAAAACTTTTTTTTTTTAAATATATGAAAAAATATATAGTTACTCTACACAAATCCATAGAAAGTAAACTCTCCTTTGATGCTGGTAGAAAAATTTAGAAATGCTCAAAGAAAACTGTTTAAGTTCTAAACTTAACTCTTTATTGAGTTTTCGTAATACTTAATCCCTCAATATCTCACAAACTCTCTGATCTGTACATCAATTTTTTTTTTCCAACTCGATTCTTAAGTGTAATCAGATGCTTAAATACTAAATACTAGCTTACTTGAGGACTTAAAAAAAATTTATTCTCCCCCCCAACTTAATCGACATTGTTCTCAATGGAGTAGAAAAAAATGAATGGTGCATGTAAAGAGAAAGAAAAGGAGAGATATCGCCTGATCCATAAGTCTTTTTAAAACTAATTCTCCCCCCCAACTTAGTCAAGATTATTTTCAGATCCCTATAAAAGACGCAAAGCAAGACTCGATTATCCTAAACAAAATGTAAAAGAAAGCAAAAGCAAAAGCAAAAATTAAAAACTTAAAAACTGGATTGCCTCCCAGGAAGCGCTAAGTTTACCGTCTTCAGCCAGACCATCCTGATTCTCTATCCCGTGTCAAATATTGGATTGATAAATTCCAATGGTTTTGGATTGCCAATCTCAGAAAGATGGTCTATAATAAATTTTAGTAGTTTGTTGCCAATCTTCAAAAAATATTTCACATCCTTATTTTTAATTTTAGAAAGATAATTCACAAACCCATTCACAGACCCTTGTTTGTTGAGAATTTCTCCTATTTGTTCTTCTAAAATGCTCATGAATTGAGTTTTTGGGTTAGGAGTTAAGTTTGAAGTAATGGGTGCTGAAAGGGTGTCTTTTGATTTTAAACATGTGTACTCAGATGTGACCAAAGATAATTTTAATTTTGAAGGAGATAGTAATTCTAAAGTGGAAGAACTAGCTTCTAAGGCTGAAGAAAATGAGACTTTTGATAGATATATCTTGGGTAACTCATCCACTCTCTTCTTTTCTTCACTTAGATCAGCATCAATACTAAGCTCAGGTTCTTCTATTGGGTTAGTCTCAGTACTAATCTCCTCTTCTAAATTCATATTTTGGCTAGCATCAATACTAGCCTCACTCACCTGGTCTTGGTATAGGTCATTAAGAATCCTATCACTTTTAAGCTCAGAAATTGCATTGTCACTTTCAAATTGGAGATTCTTAGGTGGGACATTGGATTGATGACTTGGTCCAGGTAGTTGGTAGATGGGTGGGTCATTTCTAAAATTCGGTATTGGTTCATTTGGTAATTAACCTAGTTCTCTCCTCATGGTAGATTCAGTTAATTGATCTATTTGTGCTTCTAGCCTGATGAGAGATTGCTGTTGGGTCATAATCATTTGTTGAAGTTGGTTCCATCTATCATCAGCTAGATTAATCTGTTGAGGAGGTGGGTATAATGGCTGATTGTAATAGGATGGCTGGATAGGTTGACTAGGCTGACCACTACTATAGGTATAATTTTGGTATTAGAGCCCATTTTGAAAGTTTTGAACAGAAAAAATTTGGATCTGAGCCTGAGTCTGTTGGGGTCTCGAAGAAAAATTAGGGTGGTTCCTCCAATCTTGGTTATATGTATTTAAGAATGGGTCATTGATAGGATTGGAGTAACCTTGAGCAGTTTGAACTTGTTCTGGAATGAAAGGTGAAAACTGTGCAGCCGTGGGACATTCGCTCACATGATGGGCCGGACTAGTACAGATAAAACAAATCTCCTGATAATTGAGAGGTGGTGTGTATTGTGCAGGAGATTGTTGACCTAATGCTAGGAACTGATCAAATTTCTGGGCAAGAAGGTCGACTTTATCTAATCTTTGGGCTATTAGGTTCAAATCGACCTCAGAACTAGAGTCAAAATATTTGATCCCATAGAATGATGAAAACATCGATGGATTATATGTGGAAGGAATAAAATATTCCTTCATCTGCCTAGGTGGTTCTTAGAATTTTTAGCCATTTGATTATCATGTTTAGCATGGATCAGTCGTTCAATTTCAGAATTAGGTTCAACTAGATCAGAAAAAATTATACCGTGCATGTATTAGTGCAAACCCTATTATGTGTGTTGTTAAGAATTTTTTTTTTTTTTTAAGAAGAAGGAGGAGAAAAAGAAAAGAAAAGAAAGAAAGAGAAAAGTTTTAAAGGTGAGAACCTTAAGAAAAATCTTAGACCTAAAGACGTAAGATGAGAAGAATTAGTTGTGGTTAAGTGTTAATTGCAATCAAGTTAGCTAATAGTTAAACCTAGACACCTACGGGTTTCTTAGACCTAACAGTTTGATGTAGAGTGACTTAGCTTAAATGCAAATTGTGTTTGTTCTCACTTTCTTCAACTAGCCAGGTAAGAGGTGGGATCGTGGGGGTCCCCCCGTTGCTTTCCTTATACACCAATTGAATTGGCCAGGTAAGCTAACGGAACCAATTAAATAATCACAAATCCACTTAGGCTAAGCCTTTATAACCTCTAGCCTTAGACACTAGTTTCAGAGGTGAGTTCGAACTTACTTTGCACTTGACTTCACCACTATACTCAAACTGAACTCAATTGATCCTAGGGGTCAACATCTACTTGATTTTAGTTAGGTTTGGGTTAATGTGGGATGCTGGTTGGTTGTTTTTTGATCAAAGGAGGGTGATAAAATCTTCACCTTATCTTATTATGGGTGTTGCCCTTAAATTGATTTGAGATGAATATGCACAACCAATTTCAAACAAGGAGTTCTATGCAACTAAATTAGATGCATGAAACTAATAAAACTTGAAAGCTTACCTTGTCTCCAGCGATCACCAAAAATAAATCTACAATGATGAATGCTCCTAAAATTAAGTTTCTACTTTTGTCATGCAATTTTTATTAGGTTTATGTGGATGAATTTTAAGTTAATTACAGAAAATAGTAATTAATACTAAAAAAAATTAGTTAAATTTAGGGTTAGGATTGATCTCACCAAGCAAAATTGAAAGCTTTCTATCTCTTTTTTGAATTTTTTTGAATTTTTTTGAATTTTTTTCTGCACAAAGATAAAAAAATAGAAAAGTTAGTAAGTTAAATTTATAAGAAAATCAAAGAAATCAAACATTAAAATTGGTGCCTTCTCCGACAATGGTGCCAAAAATTGATAGGATCAAGATGCTGTCGTTAAGACACCGTGATTATCAATCAAATTTTGACTTCAATAAAAATTAAAAATATGTAGAAAGTAGTAAGTCGGATCGAATCCACAGAGAAAGTAGGATTTTGATTCGAAATCTTTGATTTTACAAAAAGAAAATAAAATTTTAGAGAAAGCAATTTAAGTCGGAAACAAAAATTAAAAGTGCGAAAAATAAATCGGGTACTAAGATCTACTAACTAGATCTTAGCATCTACTTACAATAAAAATAAATAACAAAAATTCAAAAAGTATAAAAATAAATTGGTACTAAGATCTACTAATTAGATCCTAGCATCTACATGCAAGAAAAATAAAAGATAGGAATTTAAAGTGCAGGAAAATAAATTTTGCATTAATTGAAATTAAAATTTAAGTACAAGGAATTTAAAAGAAACAATAAAAATAAAACTGTAACAAGGATCTGAAGTTGATCAGCCAAGCCTTGTCAGAAAGATAGTTGATGACCTCTCCATCTTTCATCGTACTCCGTAGAGCGAACTGACTTTTCTCCTTCTTTTCCTTGGGTCCCTAAAGCTATTTTATTTTTTTTTATTTTTTTCTATACTTTCCACTCAATTTTTCTCCCCTCAAAGCTTATTCCCGGACCCTCTATTTATAGATAAATTTTTCATGATTTTTTGGTAGGAAAAGAAGTCCTAAAACCCTTAGAATTCGTATAAATCTCCTTAGGAATATTCTTGACCGTCGGATCAGCTTCGAACCGCCCAGATCTACTCAAAAATCAGAGTTATAATCCTTATCAGGGTCAGATCAAATGTCAGTCATCCGATCTGGGTTCTGATGAAGTTCTGGCCGTCGGATCGTGCAAAAGAGTCCTTAACACAGTCGGGAGCGATAACAGCCATTGGATCGCGTGATGGATTGCTTCTGGGCTGTCGGATCACGCAAAAGAGTCCTATTCAAAGTCGGCAACAAGTCTGAACCGTCGGATCTGGGTTAGATTAAATCTCATCCATTGGATCGCACCTAGGATCTTATTCTCGCTGTGAACCGTGCCTGTGGACCGCGTAACTATTCCTGTGGACCGCGCCCTAGCTCTGTAGACCGACCGACCGATCCACCGTATACCGAAGGCTATTTTTTTTATTTTTTTAGGATATTTTAGCTCCATTTTTGCTCCAATTTTCTCCTAAAAAATTGAAAAAAATATACATTAAATTCCTCAAAAATTTCTCTTCATTTTGGTGCTTAAATTACATAATTAAATTAACATCTATTTTTTTATAAATATATCTAATTTTATATTTTTTTCAAAATCATTTTATTTTTTAGAAAAAATTAATAAATTCATAAAATTAAGATTTTTAAGAAGATGTTAGCACCATAAATTACCAAAAATACCTCCAATAAATACAAAAATATACTACTTATCACTCATGCTCAGGTATCGAGTTCTGAACTCAGATTAAAAGTAGCTGTGATCTACTGCTCACATGCATGCATGCTGATTTTATCTTCAGTATCTTTCAGATTTTATATATAACATAACATGTCATAGATCCTAGAGTAGGTTGATTTGATGATTAGATCATATGCATGTTAGATTAATTTGATTAATCTAGTTATCTTCCGCTGTAATTTTTTTAAAAAAATTTCAAAATACATACATAAAATTGCCTATGCATCTCAATAAAATTAACCCCTAAGATTTGTATAAATCCTAATTAAATTAGATCAAGATCAAATTTTAAAGTATGTGATCCATTGGATTCTAAATCTAGCCGGTAGTGGACACAAACTCTTGACCTTATCCTAATCCGATCAGATTAGGTCAGCTCAAGTATCCTAATTAATTAAGAGTCTTCCTAATTAATTTTCAAATTAAATTCTTTTAATTTTGATGAGTCCACAAGTCAAGATTGACATCTAGCAACGTGTCATGACTATCCGAAAGAAATAAAATTTAGTAAAAATTATCAAAATATCCTTCAGTGACAAATTACTATGCAATTTAATCCTTCAATCAAATAATGTCCCAGATGAGCTGTGGGCATAGAATCATGTCAAACTCAATTGCTTATCTAAATGTATCTTGATCAGAAGGTGATAATTCAGTTGATGATACATTAGAAACCTCTTTCTAATTACCATCCTATTTTGGCCAAAGACTTTCAGAATCATCAATCTATGAG
Organism: Elaeis guineensis; assembly: GCF_000442705.2. NCBI lineage: Eukaryota > Viridiplantae > Streptophyta > Magnoliopsida > Arecales > Arecaceae > Elaeis > Elaeis guineensis. The sequence continues at coordinate 20,805,223 of NC_026007.2, read as the reverse complement.
ATCACTTAGGATGTTCACTCCCCTTATTAGGAGTGACTGATCTCTTATTGATCACTCATAACCTCCATATACACTCCTCCACATCCAGAACATCCCATATAAGGATCAAAGAATCAAGTTAGGAAGTGAACCAAAATATGGATTCACGTACACAAGGTACCATGGTGATTTTTGATCAAAGGATCACTTGCACAACTCCCACTAGAGAATAATCGACTGATATATAAATAAGACTCCATTAGATATTCTCTCACAAGTCTATTCAGTGAACTCATTTTCTAATAAGCACCAACATCCTTATATTAGTGTCACCATACAAGAGATTGTGAGATCAACTATCCTCATTACTGAGCATACATAGGACATGCCAGCCTTATCGATTTCATTGATCTCTGACTCAATGAACCAATGACTGAAAATATTTTAGGTCATGGCTATCAAAGATTTAGGTCTCACTGGCATGATCTCATCACGGCCCTAAAATCATTATCCAAACCTATGGAGTTCATTATAATTTTAAAAATAATAATAAGATGTAGCATATAATAAATCGAAAAGCTTATTTTATTAAATTACAATGTCAATTATATGAGTTTGGAAGATAAATTATAGAAAAACATCCCATCGCATCTCATATGCAATTGGCTTGTAGGATATTACTCTTTCAGAGCTGCGGCATGGGAGCAGTCGGATGCAGGCAACTGCGAAACACATGGACAGTTGGACTATAGGCAGCTATGGGATTCCTTGAAAGGGAAGACCACAATCAGCTTCAGGAAGGTTTAGTTTTTTGCAGGGGTTCATGGAGGACTAAGATCTAGGTGGAGGCTATGTAGTACCGAAACTGAGGGGAATATTTTGAAGGATGCAGACTTTGAGTTCTTTGATGGCAGAGGCATGCAAGATGCAGGATCGATGCAGAGGGTGTGGTGCACAGAAGATCCACTATGGCGGCAGTGGATGCGAACATGTCGGATGCGTGAGCATGGAGTACTGGAGGACAATAAGACACTAGAGGGCACCAAGAGACAAGCAAGGTAGCGGGATTGTGCAGGTGGATTGTGCGAGGTTTGCCAAGGCTTGGGGCACTAAGATGGAGATTATTGTGCATGTGTGGTGCTCCCAAGTCCTAGGAGACCATGAGAGGAGTCACGGCAATAATTTTGGGAGGCTAGGATCGGGTTCAGGTTCTAGGGCTAGGATGGGAGAGGTCCTAAGGTGAAGATCTGCTTTAGACAGTAGAAGAGCCGACTCGAATTTGGGTGGAGTCAACTTAGACTAGGTCGAGCTGACTCAAGATCTTGAGAGATTCAGCTTGAATGCAGAATAGAGAGCTGATTTTTGCTGGCATGCGGATGGCACGGCAGTCAAGCTAACTCAAGGTCTGACCAAACTGGCTCGAGTTGTGAACAGAATCATGCATGGATTCTATTTTGGGCTAGGATTGGATTTGATCCTAGAGGTCTTGAGGCCTTGTTTGGGAGGTCCTAAGGGGCCTAACTCAAGGGCTTGGACTGGGATTAAGTCTAAGAGGTGAAAGCATGTGAGACATGGATAAGACATGATTGGGTGAGTGCTTTCATGTATTGAATTTATCCAAAGAGAGTTTTTGATTGGGCCTATTGGCTGTGTACAAATATACATAGGTTGTATTAGGGTTTTGATAATGTAAGGAGTGGAATATAAGATCTTTTCTTCCTAACTTTCTCTCCCTCTCTAGTTCCAATGACAAACCCTAGCATCCTTCTTCATTCTTCTTTGTTGCTTGCTAAAGTAACATCCCAGGTTCCACATGTGGCGATCCAATTAGGTACGGGAGGGTTGTACCAGAGCTTTTTCAATAGTCACTGAATGATTTGAGTTAACCCATGCCATTAAGGTTAATCAGTATGACTGATTCAGGTGTTCTTGAGCCAGCTTATTTCTAGTCCTCTTTGATGACTTGGTGCAGACAGCGAGAGGATCATTGAAATACTGGTTAATCTATTTTTTTATTCTTAAACTAATTAATTAAATCTTCTAAATTATTGGATCCTTAAAATGACATAGTTATGGGGATAACTAGTTCATAGCCTCCCATTAAGTTGCATGAAAATGGGTTCAATATTCTAAATAAATATTGGAGGTGCAAACACCTAATATTTATTAGGTATTGAAATTATCATTCATAATATGATGATCTTGTTGTATTTTTTATATCAATGGTCAGGTTGGCCAAGCAAACTTAGGCCTAAGCATTCATTTGTTAGATGCACTAAGTATGGTCATGTTAATGGTTGGACCTAATTAGAATTTTTAGTGGAGGCACAAATGCCTGCTGAAGAGATGCTTGGGCCAAAATATATAACTAAAAATTATTTGGATAAATAATTGATTAAGAATCTATCCATTGATATACAGGAGTTGGCCGAGCAAACTCGGACCCATGTGCAGTCAATGTGGATTCTAATGCCTATTGAAGTGTTAATGTAATTTCTCGAATTGAAGGTAGAGGCTACCAATTCATATAAAATAGTAGGAGAACCTTTAAACTAAAGTCCAAATCTTTAAGATTAAATAATTCATATACTAATAGGTCTTGTATTTTTTTTTTGAAATGGCTAACACTTTATCGCTCCACTCACTATAGGACAGCGACAAGCTCATTGGACCTAATTTTGATAATTGATATCGAAAGCTCCAGAAAATCTTGGAGCACGAGAGAATCTTGTATGTACTTATGGATCCGACACCTAAGGAGTCCACTCCAAACACTCGTGGTGCGGTCAGAGATACTTACTAGAAATGGCTCAATGACAAATCACTATACGTTGTATTATGAAGATGGCTATGAATGATGAGTTTAGTCAAAAATTTGAGGATGCTCAGTCGTAGAGAATCTTTTAAATATTGAATGAGTCCATTGGCACTCCTGATGATGTTGAAAGGCACAAAACGTCTTGTGCTGTCTTTAACACTCGAATGAGAGAAAAGACATCGATCACTGATCATGTACTATGCATGATCGAGCAGATCGAGTGTCGAGCAAACTAACATTTTTCTTGCATAAGCAGCTAGAAAAAGATACGATTCTGAATTCTTTGCCTAAGATCTATCTATCTTTTCTTAGTTATTATAGAATGACTAAACCTGCAGTAAACTATCATGGCTTGCTAGGGTTACTGCAGACCTTTGAGATGGATCACCAGCTTCAAAAGAAGCCGATGAATATGGTGGGAGGTTCCTCTTCTGGACGTCATCCCTTTAAGAAAGAAAAGAACAAGAAGAATAAGAAGAAAGTGTAGCGTGCTGGAGCTCCAAAGCCCAGTCAAAGCAAGAGGTCAAAGGTTGACAAGAGCCAAGCAAAGTGCTTCTTCTACAAGAAGCTAGATCACTGGAAGAGGAATTGTCCTCGGTATATAGCCTCCATTAACTCCAATAAGCCAAACAATAGAAAGCAGCAATCTGTTGCTGGACAAGATACTTATATGATGACTCCTTGTAATTTTTCTATTTGTGATACTATTACCTGGGTATTAGATACTGAAAGTCTAATTAACATTTGCAATTCATTGCAGGAACTTCAAGTCATTAAAAATTTCAAAGACAGCAAATGATTTCTAAATGTTGGAGATGAAAGTCTTATTCTAGTTCTAGCTCTAAGAACTATTCAATTTATTTTTGAATCTAGGGTTGTTATGTTAGATGATTGTCATTATTGTCATTCTTTTTTGATACATGTCAACTCTGTAGGCCTTTTGGCTAAAGTTGGTTTCAACTTTTTCATAAAGAATGAATTTTATGATATCATTTTGAATGATATTACAATTTTACTTAGATAATTAAAATATGATATACAAACCTTCTAGCATAGCCTGTTAGTATAATGTACACACCTAATAAATATCTTAAAGTAAATGTCAGCAATGCTTATCTTTGGCACTATCGGCTAGGTCATGTGAACAAAAATAGGATAGACAGATTAACTAGAGAGGAAATTCTCGACATTAATGCTTGTGAATCATTACTGACCTATGAATTCTATCTTCTTGATAAGATGATAAAGTCATCTTTTAAAAAAAAAAGATAAGCAAGTCGATGATATTCTGAGTTTAGTACATAATGATATATATGGACCCATGAGCACAAGCACCAAAGGTGGATTCAACTACTTCATTACTTTCACTGACAACCTATCAAAGTATGGGTATATCTACCTTATGAAGTATAAATCTGAATTATTTGAAATGTTTAAATGATTTCATAGTGAAGTAAAAAAATAAGCTAGAAAAAGTATTAAATCTCTTCGATCAGATCAAGAAGATGAATACCTTTTCAATGAATTTCTAACATATCTAGAAAAGAATGAAATTTTCTCACAATGGCTCCTCTGGGGACACCACAACATAATGGGGTGTCAAAAAAAAGGAATCGAATACTGCTAGACATGATTTGATCCATGATAGATTTTGCGACTCTGCTAATCTCCTTCTGGGGATGTGCTCCAGAAACTACATGCTATGTCCTGAACAGAGTTCTAAGCAAGTCTGTAAATAAAACTCCTTATGAGATATGGACAGGGCATAAGCCAAGACCCTCACACTTTAGGGTTTGGGGATGTCCGGTGATGTATCTTAAATTATATTGTAAGCACACGATGTGCAATATAACACGTTCTATGAGTATGAATCGATCCCATGAAGAATTAGATGTTTAAAGTGTATTCAAATTCTTTCTCAGATGAGCTTTACGATGAAAACGATAGATTATGTTAGATTACTAACTGTCAAAACAGTAAAATACTTAAATACAAAAATAAATAATCTAAAAAATCTAGGACTTTTGAATCCACTAGATCAATGAATTAGATAGCCTTTCTATGGTTTTTTTATTGAAATTCGGAGTTTGGTGCATACATATGTGTCTCAAAATTTTTATTTTCTAAACACCACAACAGAGAATAAGATTAAAAAATTTTTAATCTGAATTTTACATGCATAAAAAATATAAAACCACATGGATCTATTTCATATGCTAAAATTGATATATGCTGAAATTCAGATTGTGATCAAATCACATACCTGTTTCGCAATCCCTTTCTTCAAAACTAGATCTAGAAGAGATGAGGCTCTCTGTTAGTCATACATGTATCCAGCCTCTATGAGTACCTACTCGAGATCAGCCTAGAACAGTCCTCTATAATCTGAATTTTGATTCTCTAAAATTCAGCCTGCTAAATCTGAACAAAGCCTGGATTGCGATCAACACTTGATCTTTCTCCTTGATCTTCTTCTTCTCCTCTTCTTTAGAGTTTCTTCTTGCTATGTGCTATTACCAGATGCTAGAAACCAATAAGGAAGAAGAACCCAAACTCCTTTAGGCATGGAACTCCTTGGGATGCGCATCCTAAGGAAGGGGTGTATAGAACACCCAAGAGAAGAGAAAGGGAGAGGAAGAGAGGGTGTGGGGAGAGCCTTTGGGTGTGAGGTGTTGGAAAATATATCCCAAAAGTCAATCATCAACCTGTTGATGGTTGAGCAACCTTGTATTATAATTGATTTGTTAATAAATAAAATATATTTTTGATATTTTCATCACAAGTTTTCATCTTCTAATGAACTCCATTGTTGTGATGAAGTCCTTAAGACTATTTAAGTTCGATAAAGAGAGGATTTATCGATTAGTCCTTAAAGCTGTTCACGATCAAATGATAGGCTATTAATAAGGACGACAGTTTCTATCGAGCATAGGTCGCTGTAGGCCATATGGGTTGGTTGTCCTCTTAACTAAGGAGTATGGAGACACTGGTATGGCATACAGATGAGATGTAAGGGTACATCATCATTAAATGTGACCAACTCTAAAATATTCTATTATCGAGAATGTCTCTGATGGGATATAAGTATAAGTGTCCTTTAGACCTGAGATCGCCTCAGTGACTTGCAAGCAACTCACTGTGCTTTGGTACTGGACTAACTGAATTTCTAATTTAGTGACGGAAGGCTTTTGGGCACAGTCAAGTACTTGTGAAGTCAGAGTATGATCGAGATGGGATTGACCACTCCAAGAGTTGGAGAAGAATGAGTCGCTGTATTTTAATTTAGCAAAACCTTGGCCAGGATAATCTATCAGATGGATTTGATATTTTGAAATACAATATGGACAACCTGATCAGAGTTGACAGTTGAACTTTGAGGTATCCTATGAGCATTTTGGTCAAGGAGATGAATTATATGAAAACTATATCTGTATGGGTTCTAAGGATGTTGTTCTATACATTCGATCTATCCGGCCATCGGATACCATTGCTAGGTGATCACTTTGATTGATACAAGAATTTATTTCTATGCTACCAACTTAAGTTCAGACCTATGAGGTCACACACATTAGAGTTCACAATCCGATCGGATGGTTGATCAACGATTAAGAATCATTCTAGGGTTAAACGATCAATACGATTTAACATTTAACCTAGTACAAGTGTTGCAGGAGGATCGATTAGCAATTTGATTGCTAATTGGCTTAATTTGATTAAGCCAATGGGTTGAGATTAAGTCTAATTGAATATGATTTAATTAGATTTGGTTTGGGCTTGATTGGATCAAGTCCAATTGATTTATTGGATAAGCCAAGTGCAAGGAAAAACTAGTCCTAGTTCAATTAGGACTTGGGTCAACCTAATTTCTAATTTGATTAAAAAATTAAATCAAATTTTAATCTAATTTATTTTGATTAAATTAGGTTTTTAGTTGGGTTAAGACCTATTTTAATTGGATTGATTTGATTTTGGTTTGATTTGGTTTGAGAAACCAAATTTGAACAAGTCATAGATTGAATCCTAGTAAGACTAGGATTCCACGTTGTGCCACCTTAGGCCCCCATGCCCACTCTCTCTTATTTTGTACGACAAAACCTTCTCTCCCAAGCCTTCATGCATGCCTAAATCTTTCCTCTCTTTCTCTCTTATATGGAATGTGGTTGTGGACCAAGTCAAAGTAGGAATTAGTTTGGATTTCAAATTCTATGAGATAGAATTTTAGGAAACCAAAACTCTATCCTTGTGGCACTGATTTTACCCAAATTTTTTTTAAGATTTTTGTGGCTTTTATGGAACATATTGTGTGCCTTTTTCTGGTGGTCCATGGCAGAAAAAGAAGGAGGGGGCACCCAAGAGTTGGGCACCCCTTGTCTTGCCCTGTTTGGATTTTTCTTGACTAGGTATTTGACCTAGATAAGGATTCTTGATATCTCTTGATTTAAGATGAATTTTTTCTTAAAATTTTTGTGAATTATAGAGTATTGAGAGACATTTGGGGTGTATTAAAATTAAAGAGAAAAAGTGTAGGGTTGTGGAGATATAATACACACAAATCTATGTGTCTGGATTAGAGCAAAGAGAAGAAGAAGAGGGTCTTCTTCTAGGGTTGCTGATTTCACCTTTTTTCTTCCTCTATCTGTGAGTTTTCTGAAAGTATCTCATATCTAAAACTCTTTCTCCTATTTCTCATCTTTGGAAGAGTCCAAATCAAGAAGAAAAAGGCATCTGATCGACCATCGAAGAAGGATCAGCACAGTACTAGCATACTGTGCTGATTTTCTGGACTAGGACTTCTGATCGTGATTCGTGGGCTCATGTGGATGACTCCTAGAGGCTGAATGCGTGTGCGGCTTGCAACATCATCCTCAAGCTCGGATCAACAAAGTTAGAACATCTAACTTGCAAGGTAATAGATCTGATCTATTATATTTTACATACATTAGATGTAGCATAGAAACATATTGATATTATTAACATGTAGTTCTTGCTCTTTATATTTTAATTTTTGATTTAGTATCATGTAATAATTATGTAATAAGATCTTAGATCTAAGGATTCTCTAGTTTTATAAGATAAATTTTGATTTATTTTAATCTTTCGCTGCCTGATCTTGAAAAAGTTTTAAGATCTAACCCTGAAATCCTAGATCTGGTTCCTTCAATTGGTATCAGAGCCTAAGTTGTTTATTACATGATTATTTATACATACTTAGATTATTTCTTAGATTAGATCTAATTTATAATCTAATTATTAAATATAAAATTAAAATTTTTAGATCAATCATGAACTATAGGTTGTCCTGCTGTAAGGTTTACCCCTTACAGTGCAAAGGTTGTCCTAGTTCGTGTAGATCTATCTTTAATCATAAATTTGTTAGATATGATTTAGATTAAATTTATGATTTCTTAGATTTAAAAAATATTTAAATCTAAAATAAAATCTTTTTGTTAATAATTCTCGTGCAAAGAACCATCATATATTTGTCTGAAAAATTTATGCAGTTTAAAGTTGAAATTGTTTCAATTACATGAACCTATTTAGATTAGATCTAAAGTAGTTTCATACTTATTTTACTTACATTTTGATTATGAATCAAACATGTAACTTGGTTGGTAAAATCATATTGTAAAAATATTTTACAAATATAAAAATTATTTTCGAAAAACCGATTCAGCCCAAAAACTTAATTGAGAATTAAGAAGTTGTTTGATTAGGTTCTAGGATTGTGAATTGAAGAACCTAAGATATAAACCATAACACATTGGATGAATGGGTTAGTGAAAATTAGGTCCATTAATTGGGTTAGACCTAAGGTTAGATTAAAGATGGACTTAATTAGAAACTTGACTAAATCTAATCAATTGTTGTCTTAGATTAGATCAAGGATTCTCTAGATCAATTACAATAGTTGTAGTTGGTCAAGTTCATATCTTTAACGAGAACCAAATGGACTTGATTCTTGGCTAAGCGGTCTAGCACGAACTGTTAGGTTGATCTAATTAAAATTAATTAAACCAGATGGTATCTAAGGTAAACTAGACCGGTGGTTTTTAATTGGCAGCCCGCTTACCTGACCATTTCTGATGGTGTCTAAGGCAAGCTTTGGCAGACCCTCCCACCGATCGAACTTACCTGACCTCTTGGTAAAATTATATTTTGATCAGATCACTTGACTATTCGAGCTGACCCATGTCAGCTAGGTAAATTAGTGTGACAGATTTAGGTGCTCCTAGACCAGCCCTTTTGATGGTCTCCCTCTTAAGCCGACTTGGTGAAGCCAGTGGGAGGATCATGATAAACTGGTTCATCTGACCTTCTCCTCTAAATCAATTAAATCTTCTAAAATTATTAGGTCCTTAAAATAAAATAGTTATGGTGATAACTAGATCATAGCCTCCTATTAAGTGGGTGATAATGGGTCCATCAGTTGGATAATCATTGGAGGCCCAAAGGCCTGGTGCTTATCGGTTTATAAAATTGTCATTCATAATATGATTTTTTGACTGCATCTTTTTAAATGGTGGTTAGGTTAGCCAACCAAAGTTGGGCCTCATCATTCATTAGCTAGATGGGCCAAGTATGATCATGTTAATGATTGGACCTAACCAGACCTTTTCAGTGGAGGCCAAAGCCTACTGATTAGGGACTGGGGCAAAATTAAAATTACTAAAAATTGTTTAGAGAAATAATTGGTATGAACCTACCCCTAGATGTATATGGGTTGGCCAACCAAAGTTGGGCTTGTGTGCAGTCTAAGTGGATTCTAGTACCCACTAAGAAATTAGGGTAATTCCTCGAATTGAAGGTAGAGGCTACCAATTCGAATAAAATAGTGGGAGAAATCTTTTGATTAAAGTCCAAATCTTTAAGTTTAATGAACCAATTACTAATTAAGTTATAATTTTCTTTTATGCAGATATGGCCACTTCCCTTTCCCTCCGATTATTGTTGGACAATGAAATTTTGGTGGGATCCAACTTCGAAAGCTGGTACCGAATGTTGAAGATAGTCCTAGAGCATGAACGGATCGTATATGTGATAATGGATCCTATACCTAAGGAGCCAGCTGTCAATGCACGTGGAACAGTCAGAGACACTTATCAGAAGTAGCTCAGTGATCGGACCACGATGTGCTGCATCATGCTGGCTGCCATGAGCAACGAGTTCAGTCATAGATTTGAGACGGCTTAGCCAAAAGACATGTTTCAAGTGTTGGAGGATGCCTTTGGCACATCTGATGATGTGGAGAGGTACAAAACTAGTTGTTCCATCTTCAATGCCAAAATGCGAGATGGTGCCTCTGTCACTGATCATGTATTGTACATGATCGAGCTGATGGAGCGTTTGAGCATGCTCGGCTTTTCTTTGCATGAGTAGCTTAGAAAAGATTGATAAGTGGTATATTTTTATATTTATTAAAAATATTTTTGATAATTTATGGTGCTAACATCTTCTTAAAAATCCTAATTTCATGAATTTATTGAATTTTCTTAAAAAATAAGTGATTTTGAAAAAAAATATGAAATTAGATATATTTATAAAAAAAATAGATGTTAATTTAATTGAGCAATTTAAATACCAAAATGAAAAAAAAAAATTGAAAAATTTAATACATATTTTTTCTTATTTTTTAGGCAAAAAATCAGAACGAAAACAGAGCCAAAAGACCTTAAAAAAATAAAAAATATTACCTCCGATGCATTGTGGACCGATCAGTTGATCCACAGAGCCAGGGCGCGGTCCATAGGAAACTTCACACGGTCCACAAGCATGGCTCACAGCGAGAGAGGGGTTTTTGTGTGATCCGACGGTCCAGAAGCAATCCATCAAGAGATCCAATGGCTGTTATCAGTCCCGACTTTGAATAGAACTCTTTTGCATGATCCGATGGCCTAAAACCAATCCCAGGCATGATCAGATGGTTGTGATTCGATCCGACCCTGATAAGGAGTAAAAGGCTAATTTTTGGGCAGATCTGAGTGGTCCAATCCAGATTTGATGGTCAGGAATATTCCTAAGGAGATTAATATGATTTCTAAGGATTTTAGGACTCCTTTTCCTACCAAAAAATTATAAAAATTTATCTATAAATAGGAGGTCCGGGATTAAGCTTTGTGAGCAAAAAAATTGAGTAAAAAGTATAGAAAAAAATAAAAAAAAATTAAATAGCTTTAGGGACCCAAGAAAAAGAAGGAGAGAAGCTGGTTCGCTCTATGGAGTACGACGGAAGATGGAGAGGTCATCAACTATCTTTTCGATGAGGCTTGGCTGATCAACTTCAGATCTTTATTATAATTTTATTTTTATTTTATTTTATTATTCTTTTTAAATTTTTTATACTTAAATTTTAATTTCAATTAATGTAAAATTTAATTTTATGCACTTTAAATTCATGTCTTTTATTTTTTTGCACGTAGATGCTAGGATCTAATTAGTAGATCTTAGTACCAATTTATTTTTATGCTTTTTAAATTTTTGTTATTTATTTTTATTGCAAGTAGATGCTAGGATTTAGTTAGTAGATCTTAGTATCCGATTTATTTTTCACACTTTTAATTTTTATTTTTCAACTTAAATTACTTTCTTCAAAATTTTTTTTTTTTTATAAAATCAAAGATTTCAAACCAAAATCCTGTCTTCTCTATGGATTCGACCCGACTCACTACTTTCTACATATTTTTAATTTTTATTGAAGTTGGAATTTGATTGATAATCACGATGTCCTAACGACAACATCTTGACCCTATCAAATTTTTGATGCCGTTGTCGAGGAAGGCACCAATTTTAATGTTTGATTTCTTTAGTTTTCTTGTGACTATTACTTACTAACTTTTTTTATCTTTTTACAGAAAAAAATTCAAAAATTCAAAAAAAAAGGAAAGATAGAAAGCTTCCAAGTTGGTGAGATCAATCCTAACCCTAGCCTTAACTATTTTTTTTTAGTATTAATTACTTTTTTTTAATTAATATAAAATTTATCCACATAAACCTAATAAAAATTACATGACAAGAGTAGAAACTTAATTTTTAGGAGCATTCATCATTGTAGATTTATTTTTGGTGATCGTTGGAGACAAGGTAAGCTTTCAAGTTTTATTAGTTTCATGCATCTAATTTAGTTGCATAGAACCCCTTGTTTGAAATTGGCTGTGCATATTCATCTCAAATCAATTTAAGGGCAACACCCGTAACAAGATAAGGTAGAGATTTCATCACCCTTCCTTAGCCCAAAAACAACCAACCAGCATCCCACATTAACCCTAGCCTAACTACAATCAAGTAGACATTGGCCCCTAGTATTAATCGAGTTCAGTTCTGAGTATTGTGGTCAAGTCAAGTGCAAAGTAAGTTCGGACTCACTCCTGAAATTGGTGTCTAAGGCTAGAGGTTATAAAGACTCAACCTAAGTGGATTTGTGGTTATTTAATTGGTTTCATTAGCTTACCTGGCCAATTCAATTGGTGTCTAAGACAAGCAACGGGGGGACCCCCATGATCCCACCTCTTATCTGGCTAGTTAAAGGAAGTGAGAACAAATCTAATTTATATTTAAGCTAAGCCACTCTACATCGAACTGTTAGGTCTAAGAAACCCATAGGTGTCTAGGTTTCATTGTTTGCTAACTTGATTATAATTAACACTAAACCACAACTAATTCTTTTCACCTTATGTATCTAGGTTTAGGGCTCTTTCTTTCTTCTCTCTCCTTTTTCTCTTAAAAAAAATAAAATAAAAATAAAACTTGAATCATACATTAAGGTTTGCACTGGTACATGCAAGGTAGAAGATCTCTCTATCCTGACCTAGTTGAACCCAATCTTGAGATTAATGGTTGATTCATATTAAACCTGAAAATCAGATGGCTGGAGATCCTAGAGAACCACGTAGGCAGATGAAGGAATATTTTATTTCTTCCATTTATAACCCATCGACTTATATCCACTTACCTGATATCCCTGTAAGCCACTATAAGATCAAGTCGACCACAATCCAGATGCTCTCATCTTTCTATGGAAATACTAATGAAGATCTTTACAAGCATCTGGATGAGTTCTTAGAAATTTATTCCATGATAAAAATTCAAAATTTTACTGATGATGCACTTAGATTGACTTTATTCCCCTTCTCACTTAAAGACAAAGCCAAGTACTGGCTTGGCACAATAGGGAGACCAATCCAAACTTGGGCTGAAATGCAGCACGAGTTTCTTAAGAAATTCTATCCCATAGGTCGAGCTAACACTGAGAGGCGAGCCATCACTAGATTTGCTCAGCTTCCAAGAGAACAAATTCATGAATCATGGGAGAGACTTAAGGAACTTCTTAGAAAATGCCCACACCATGGTCTATCTAAGTAGCAAATTGTTCAAGCTTTTTATGAGGATTTAGGTGACCAATACAGACAGATGGTAGATGCATCTTGTGGGGGTGCATTCATGAGTAAAAGTGAGGATGAATCCGATACTTTATTTGAAATTTTGAGTAAAAATTCAATCAATCATGCTTCATTATCCTCTACGAAAGATCAATCCCTCACCAAAAGCAAGCAAAAAATTTTGAGATCAAGCAAACAGACTCTAGTCCTAAGGCCGATCAGAACCTAATAGCCCAAAGATTAGATAAAGTCGACCTTCTTGATCAGTTTCTAGCATTAGGTCAACAATCTCCTGCACAATATACAGCACAATCTAATTATCAGGAGATTTGTTCTATCTGTGCTAGCCCTGCCCATCATGTGAGCGAATGTCCCACGGCTGCACAGTTTTCACCTTTCATTCAAGAATAAGTTCAAGCTACCCAAGGTTACTCCAAACCTTTCAATGATCCATTCTCTAACACATATAATTCAGGCTGGAGGAGCCATCCTAATTTTTCTTGGAGACACCAACAGACTCAGGCTCAGACCCAAATTCTTTCTTTGCAAAACTTTCAGAGTAGACCTTCATACTAGAATTATGCCTATAATAGAGGTCAGCCCAGTCAATCTATCCAGCCACCATATCAAAATTAGCCACCATACCCACCTCCTCAACAAACTAATCTAGCTGATGATAGATTAAACCAACTACAACAAATGATCATGACCCAACAACAATCTATTGCTAGGTTAGAAGCATAAATAGGACAATTAGCTTAGTCTACCATGAAGAGAGAACCAGGTCAACTCCCAAGCCAACCAATACCAAATCCTAGGAACAACCCATCCACTCATCAACCACCTGGACCTAGTCATCAATCCAATGTCCCATCTAAGAATCCTCAATTTGAAAATGCCAAAGCAATTACTGAACTTAGAAGTGGTAGGATTCTTAAGGACCCATACCAAGATCAGGTGAGAGAAGCTAGTACTGATGCTAGCCCAAATAAAAATTTAAAAGAGGAGATTAGTACTGAGACTAGCCCAATAGACGAACCTGAGCCCAGTACTGATATTAATCTAAGTGATAAAGAGAAGAGAATGGATAAGTTATCCAAGATATATTCACCAAAAGTTTCATTCCCTTCAGCCCCAGAAGTTGATTCTTCCACTTTAAAATCACCTCCTCCAGAACTGAAATTGCCCTTGGTCACATCTGAGTATACATGTTTAAAATCAACTGACACCCTTTCAGCACCCATGACTTCAAACTCAACTCCTAACCAAAAAACTCAATTCATGAGCATTATAAAAGAACAAATAGGAGAAATTCTCAATAAACAAAGGTCTGTGAATGGGTTTGTGAACTATCTTTCTGAAATTAAGAATGGAGATGTGAACTACTTTCTAAAGATTGGTAATAAAATATTAAAATTTATTTTAGACCATTTTTTTAAGATTGGCGATCCAAAACTATTGAAATTTATCAATCTAATATTTGACACGGGATAGGTGAGAAAATCAGCATGGTCTGGCTAAAGATAGTGAACTTAGCACTTCCTGGGAGGCAACCTAGTTTTTAAGTTTTTAATTTTTGCTTTTGCCTTTGCTTTCTTTTGCATTTTATTTAGAATAATCGAGTCTTACTTTGTGTCTTTTGTAGGGATCTAAAAATAATCTTGGCTAAGTTGGGGGGAGAATCAGTTTTGAAAAGACTTATAGATCAGGTGATATCTCTCCTTTTTTTTTACATGCACCGTTCATTTTTTCTACTCCATTGAAGACAATGTTGATTAAGTTGGGAGGGAGAATAAAAAAAAATTTTTAAGTCCTCAAGTAAGTTAGTATTTAGTATTTAAGCATCTGATTATACTTAAGAATCAAGTTAAACCAAGCATTTTTAAAAGAAAATTGATGTACAGATCAGAGAGTTGGTGAGATATTGAGGGATCAAATATTAAAAAAACTCAATAAAGAGTTAAATTTAGAACTTAAATAGTTTTCTTTAAGTATTTCTAAATTTTTCTACCAGCATCAAAGAAGAGTTTACTTCTTATGGGCTTGTGTAAAGTAACTATACATTTCTTCATATATTCCAAAAAAAAAAAAAGTTTTCAAGTACTTCATGCTGAGTAACCGAGCCTCTTTTCCTAAGCAAACATTGAGTTTCGCGTCAAAAGTTATGAAGGGCAAAGAAGCTTTGTTGTAAAGCTAGTTTTAACTCGTAGCCTATTTGATTTGAGCAAGTAGGTTCAAGGGATATTTTATATCTAGTACCCTAAAGCCATCTGGTTTGGGAGTCATTGATTGAAAACTCGCTACATGGGTCAAACAGAAAGCTTAAGGGGTTAAGACACTCAATAGCAGTACAACATTATTAAAAAAAAAATCAATCAATAAATGAAGGATAGAAGTAACAGTATACTTATCCATGTGAAGGTGAATGATTTGGAGATAAAGTATCGATAATTTGAAAAAGTTCAAAAAAAGTTTAGTATTCTTAGTTTAACTCTTATATTGATTAGTATTAATACCCTAATGACATACCTCATTTACACTCTACTGAACATCATGGTCCATTTAAAAATTATTTGATAAAATTTGAGATTTTAAATTAAACAGTACTTGATTCTAAATTCTTTCTTTACTCGAGGACGAGTAAAGTTTAAGTTGAGGAGTATGATAAGTGATATATTTTTACATTTATTGAAGATATTTTTGATAATTTATAATGCTAACATCTTCTTAAAAACTCTAATTTCATAAATTTATTAATTTTTTTTAAAAATAAATGATTTTAAAAAATATATAAAATTAGATATATTTATAAAAAAATATATGTTAATTTAATTGAGCAATTTAAATACCAAAATAAAGAAAAAATTTTAAAAAATTTAATACATATTTTTTTCTATTTTTCAGGCAAAAAATTAGAGCAAAAATAGAGCCAAAATATCTTTAAAAAATAAAAATTATTACCTCCAGTGCACGATGGATCGGTCGGTCTATCCACAGAGCCAGGGCGCTATCCACAAGAAACTTCACGCAATCTATAAGCACAGCTCACAATGAGAGAGGGGTTTTTATGCGATCTGACGGTCCAGAAGCAATTCATCAAGAGATCCAATGGCTGTTATCACACCTGACTTTGAATAGAACTCTTTTGTACGATCCGACGGTCCAGAACCAATCTCAGGCATGATCAGATGGCTGTGGTTCGATACAACCCTGATAAGGAGTAAAAGGCTAATTTTTGGACAGATCTAAGCAGTCCAATCCAGATCTAACGGTCAGGAATATTCCTAAGGGGATTAATATAATTTCTAAGGGTTTTAAGACTCCTTTTCCTATCAAAAAATTATAAAAAATTTATCTATAGATAGAGGGTCTAAGAATAAGCTTTGTGAGTAAAAAAATTGAGTAAAAAGTATAAAAAAAATAAAAAAAAAATTAAATAACTTTAGGGATCCAAAGAAAAGAAGGAGAGAAGTCGGTTCGCTCTATGGAGTATGACGGAAGACGGAGAGGTCATCAACCATCTTCCTGATGAGGCTTGACTGATCAACTTTAGATCCTTGTTACAATTTTATTTTTATTTTATTTTATTATTCCTTTTAAATTTTTTGTATTTGAATTTCAATTTCAATTAATGCAAAATTTATTTTTCTATATTTTAAATTCCTATTTTTTATTTTTTGCACGTAGATGCTAGGATCTAATTAGTAGATCTTAGTACCAATTTATTTTTATACTTTTTAAATTTTTATTATTTATTTTTATTACAAATAGATGCTAGGATCTAGTTAGTAGATCTTAGTACCTGATTTATTTTTTATACTTTTAATTTTTATTTTTTGACTTAAATTGCTTTCTCCAAAATTTTATTTTTTTTTTTGTAAAATAAGATTTCAAATCAAAATCCTGCTTTCTCTGTGGATTCGATCCGACTCACTACTTTCTACATATTTTTAATTTTTATTGAAGTTAGAATTTGATTGATAATCACGATGTCCTAATGACAGCATCGCGATCGTATCAAAGATGCAATACTGAACTCACTGCCCAAGTCTTATCTCCCATTCCTCACTCATTATAGAATGACAAAGCCTGAAGTAAACTACCATGGGTTACTGGGGTTACTTCAGAACTTTGAGAAGGATCACCAACTCCATAAGGAGTCGGTGAACTTAGTGGGAGGTTCGTCTTCTGGTTCTCGACCCTTTGAGAAAAGAAAGAAGAACAAGAAGAAGAAAGTGAAGAAGGTGCAAATTCAGGCTGGGATATCAGTGCAGGGTCAGACCAAAAAGATCAAGCCCGATAAGAGTCAAACTGAATGCTTCTTTTGCAAGAAGTGGGGGCACTAGAAGAGGAACTGTGCTCAGTACATTGCCTCCCTGGACCCAAACAGGTAGAGAAAGAAGCAAGATGTTGCCGGGCAAGGTATTTATATGATAACTTCTTGCAATTTCTCTATTTGTGATATAACTGACTGGGTATTGGATACTGGTAGCCCTTACCATATTTGCAATTTGTTGCAGGGGCTGCAGGTCAGTAGGAGATTCGAGCAAGGTGAGAGGTTTCTGAACGTTGGAGATGGAAGACCAGTTCCAGTTCTAGCATTAGAAATTTTGAAACTTGTATTTGAGTCACATACCATTGTTCTTAATGATTATCATTTCTGTCCCAATTTTTTTTAAAATATTATTTTTGTAGGCCTTCTAGCCAAAAATGATTATGAAATTTCAATAAAGAAATAAGTTTGTAATATCATTATGAATGGTGTTACTACTTTTTGTGGACATTTGAACAATGGTGTGTGTATATTATCACAATCTGTTAACGTAGTCTATTCTACTGGCAAGCACCATAGATTAGATAGTGTATCAGATATCTACTTATGGCACTACAGGCTAGGTCATATAAACAAGAACAGGATAAATAGGTTGACTCAAGAGAGAATTCTCGAAGTCAGTGATTGTGAATCACTTCCAACCTGTGAGTCCTGTCTTCTTGGTAAAATGACCAAGTCACCTTTTACTGAAAAAGGTGAGAGAGCTACTGAGCTCTTGGGCCTAGTACATACTGATGTATGTGGGCCCATGAGCACAAGTATCAGAGGTGGATATTTCTACTTCATCACTTTCACGGATGATCTATCCAGATATGGATATATCTATCTGATGAAACGTAAGTCGGATTCATTTGAAATGTTCAAACGATTCCGAAGTGAAGTAGAAAACAAATTGGGAAGAGTATTAAAACTCTTCGATCTGATCGAGGAAGAGAATACCTTTCTAGTGAGTTTCTCACAAATCTAGGAGAGAATGGGATTCTCTCCCAATGGACTCCTCCATATCATAGCATAATAGTGTGTCTGAAAGGAGAAATCAGACTCTGTTAGATATGGTCCGATCCATGTGGGTTTTGCCAGCTTGCTGATATCCTTCTGGGGATATGCACTTGAATCGGCCTGTTATTTGTTAAATAGGGTTCCAAGTGTTGGAAAATATGTCCCAAATGCCAATCGTCAGTCTATTGACGGTTGAGCAACCAAGTATTATAATTGATTTGTTAATAAATAAAATATATTTTTGATATTTTCATCTTCTAATGAACTCCATTATTATGATAAAGTCCTTAGAACTATTTAGGTTCGATAAAGTAAGGATTTATCGATTAGTCCTTAAAACTGTTCATGACCAAATGATAGGCTGTTAATAAGAATGACAGCCTCTATCGAGCATAGATCGCTGTAGGCCATATGGGTTGGTTGTCCTCTTAACCAAAGAGTGTGGAGACACTAGTATGGCATATAGGTGAGATATAAGGGTACATCATCATTGAACGTGACCAACTCCAGAGCATTCTACTATCGAGAATGTCTCTGATGGGATATAGGTATAAGTGTCCCTTAGACCTAAGATCATCTCAGTGACTTGCAAGCAATTCACTGTGCTTTGATACTGGACTAACTGAATTTTTAATTCAATGACGAAAGGCTTCTGGGCACAGTTAAGTACTTGCGAAGTCAGAGTGTGATCAAGATGGGATTGATCACTCTAAGAGTTAGAGAAGAATGAGTCACTGTATTTCAATTTAGCAAAACCTTGGCCAGGATAATCCATCAGATGGATTTGATATTTTCAAATACAATATGGACAACCTGATCAGAGTTGACAGTTGAACTCTGAGATGTCCTATGAACATTTTGGTCAAGGGATGAATTGTATGGAAACTATATCCGCATAGGTTCTAAGGATGTTGTTCTACACATTCGACCTATCCAGTCATCGGGTATCATTGCTAGATGGTCACTTCGATTGGTATAGAAATTTATTCGTGTACTACCAACTTAGGTTCAAACCTATGAAGTCACATATATTAGAGTTCACAATCCGATCAGATGGTTGATCAACGATTAAGAATCATTCTAGGGTTAAACGATCAATACGATTGACATTTAACCTAGTGCAAGTATTGCAGGAGGATCGATTAGCAATTCAATTACTAATTAGCTTAATTTGATTAAGTCAAAGGATTGAGATTAAGTCTAATTAAATATGATTTGATTAGATTTAGTTTGGACTTGATTGGATCAAGTCCAATTGGTTTATTGGATAAGCCAAGTGAAAGGAAAAACTAGTCCTAGTTCAAATAGGACTTAAATCAACCTAATTTCTAATTTAATTAAAAAATTAAATCAGACTTAAATCTAATTTAATCTAATTAAATTAGACTCTTAATTGGGTTAAAATCTATTTTAATTAGATTAATTTAATTTTGATTTGATTTGATTTGAGAAATCAAATTTGAACAAGTCATATATTGAATCCTAGTAAGAATAGGATTCCACCTGGCGCCACCATAGCCCCCCACGCCCACTCTCTCTTACCCCACTTCCACTCTCTCTAATTTTGTGTGACAAAACCTTCTCTCCCAGGCCTTCACATATGCCCAAAGCTTTCCTCTCTTTCTCTCTTACATGGAATGTGGTTGTGGATCAAGTCAAATTAGGAATTAGTTAGGATTTCAAATTCTATGAGATAGAATTTAAAAAAATCAAAACTCTTTCCTTATGGCACTGATTTTATCCAAATTTTTTTTGAGATTTTCATAATTTTTATGGTATATAATATATGCCCTTTGCTAGTGGTCCATGATAGAAAAAAGGAGTGGATGCCCAAGAGTTGGACGCCCCTTGTCTTGCCTTGTTTGGATAATCCTTGACTAGGTATTTGACCTAGACAATGACTCTTCATATCTCTCTATTTAAAATAAATTTCATCATAAAATTTTTATAAAATATAGATCATTGAGAGACATTTGGGGCATCCAAAAATCAAGGAGAAAGAGTCTTGGGGCGTGGAGATCTAATAGACACAAAACTAGGTGTCTGGGTTAGAGCAAAGAGAAGAAGAAGAGGGTCTTCTTCTAAAGTTGCTGGGTTCATCTCTTCCCTTCTTCCATCTGTAGGCTTTCTGAGAGTGTCTCATCTAAAACTCTTTCTCTGACTTCTCATCTTTGGAAAAGTCCAAATCAAGAAGAAGGAGGTATCTGATCGACCATCGAAGAAGGATCAGCGCAGTACTAGCATACTATGCTGATTTTCTGGACCAGGACTTCTGATCGTGATTCGTGAGCTTGTGTGGATGACTCCTAGAGGTTGGGCATATGTGTGGCTTACAACATCATCTTCAAATCTGGATCAACAAAGTTAGAATGTCTAACTTGCAAGATAATAGATCTGATCTATTATATTTTACATACATTAGATATAGTATAGAAACATGTTGATATGATCAACATGTAGTTCTTGCTTTTTATATTTTAATTTTTGATTTATTATCATGTAATAATCATGTAATAAAATTTTAGATCTAGGGATTTTCTAATTTTATAAGATAAATTTTTAATTTATTTTAGTCTTCCACTGTCTGATCTTGAAAAAATTTCAAGATCTAACCCTGAAACCCTAGATCTGGTTCCTTCAATTGGTATCAGAGCCTAAGTTGTTTATTACATGATTATTAATATATGCTTAGATTTTTTTTTAGATTAGATCTAATTTATAATCTGATTGTTAAATCTGAAATTAAAATTTTTAAATCAATCACGAATTGTAGGTTGTCCTGCTGTAAGGTTTACCTCTTACAGTACAAAGGTTGTCCTAGTTCGTGTAGATCTATCTTTAATCATAAATTTGTTAGATGTGATCTAGATTAAATTTATAATTTATTAGATTTAAAAGATATTTACATCTAAAATAAAATCTCTTTGTTAATAATTTTCATGCAAAGAACCATCATATATTCATCTGAGAAATTTGCGCAGTTTAAAGTTGAAATTATTTCAATTACATGAACCTATTTAGATTAGATCTAAAATAGTTTCATATTTTTTTTTTACTTATATTTTGATTATGAATCAAACATGCAACTTGGTTGGTGGAACCATATTGTAAAAATATGTTACAAATATGAAAATTATTTTCGAAAAGCCGAACCCCAACCCTCAGCCCAAAACTTAATTGAGAATTAAGTTATTTGATTAGGTTCTAGGATTATGAATTGAAGAACCTAAGACACAAACCATAACACATTGGGTTAATGGGTTAGTGAAAATTAGGTCCATTAATTGGGTTAGACCTAAGGTTAGATTGAAGATAGACTTAATTAGAGAATTGACTAAATCTAATCAATTGTTGTCTTAGATTAGGTCAAAGATTCTCTAGATCAATTACAATAGTTGTAGTTGGTCAAGTCCATGTCTTTAATGAGAACCAAATGGACTTGATTCTTGGCTAAGTGGTCTAGCACGAACTGTTAGGTTGATCTAATGGAAACTAATTAAACCAGTTGGTGTCTAAGGCAAACAAGATCGGTGGTTTTTAATTGGCAGCCCGCTTACCTGACCATTTTTGATGGTATCTAAGGCAAGCTTTGGCAGACCCCCCCATCGATCGAACTTACCTGGCCTCTTGGTGAAATTATATTTTGATCGGATCATTTGACTATTCGAGCTGACCCATGTCAGCTAGGTAAATCAGTGTGACTGATTTAGGTGCTCCTAGACCAACCCTTTTTAATGGTCTCCCTTAAGCTGACTTGGTGAAGCCTGTGGGAGGATCAAGATAAGCTAGTTTATCTGACCTCCTCCTCTAAATAAATTAAATCCTCTAAAATTATTAGGTTCTTAAAATGAAATAGTTATGGTGATAACTGTAGTGAATTTCAGTGCAGGGATAAAACGATAACTTTAAAACTTTTTTAAAATTATAACTTGACAGTAGAAATTATTAATTAATCTAATTAATTAATATGTATTAATCTTACACAAAGATCTAAATATGATATATATAACATGCATTTAAATTTAAAATTCAAACTTCTACAGTAAATATTTTACTATTATGTGTTCAGAACATATTACCTTCGTGCGAGTAGTCAATCGTCGTAACCTGATCACCGTCGAAAAGGTCTGATCATTGCAACATAGCCACACAGTATGTCTGGCTTCTATAGATCGTCCACACGAAGCTCTCGATCTGATCGGCTCCTCACAAATGCTAGTTCATTGTAGAATCCTTTCAACGATCGATGTTGATCGAACCTCTTCAATCTTGATCTACCGACTCCTCGAATGCTTCAGATCGTCAGTAGATGTACTTGAGAGATTGATAAAGCTCTCTCTAAAATCTTATGGGCTCATGACACTCGTAGCTCACTTTCTCACTTCCCAAACCCTAGGCAGAAACCCTAGGGTACTCTCAAAAAAGCCTGCGCCCACTCTCTTTTCTTTTCTCTCAAAATTTTTGAACTTTTCAAAATCATGTAGAAAGCTTCCTCACGCTTGATGTAGCCATGCAAGCACCTGACCTCTACCGGTATCCACTCAGATAGAACCTAGAATGTCTTCTCCTCATGAATCTACACTTCAAAAATCAGATCTCTATCTGATTTGGAAGTGCTTCAGAACTCCTTCTGAAGTTGGAGCAGCAGCCTGTCGAAGATGTCCTGTAGCCTTCCTGTTCCAGGCATCACCATGCCTTTTCCTTGCACCAGATGAATGTCCAACTCCTTGGACATGAAGAGGGGAGATAGGAGAGCAGGGAGGATATGGAGAAGAAGGGAGGGGGTGGCAGCTATTGGGTTTGGTGCATAAAACAACTTCAACCTTAAAACCCTAGGCACAGAAGGGTTTTATATAGACCCTGTATGCTGCGCAGTGCCACATCATTCAATCAAAAAATTTTAATAAATTTTGGAAAATTTTTAATTAGTTTCTTGATGTATCTGATCACATCAGATAAGTACCCAAGCCTCTATCTCAAAGTTGGCACCAACACTGGATAAGGACAAAGAGAGGTTGGCGCCAAAGAGTCCAATCTTATCAAGACTCTCCAACCTTATCTACTTGGGGTGCCCACTTAATCCAATTGGGCTCGCACCATAATCTAATTATGGCACCCAATTTGATGTGGTTTGGCTCCACAAAAATCCTCCAATAAGCTCTTGCCAAGTGACCTTCAATTTAAGACCCATATGTCAACTTTTGACAAATGTCCTAAAATAAAATTGGCAGGTGACAGGAATTAGCAGGTGCTTATATTAAATTCATCTCATGAATTAAGATAAATCTTTTTTAAGCTGGACAAGCTTTATTTAGACTGAGAGAAACCTTCTCAAGGTTCTCTGGAAGAGTCAAATCACATTTGACTCAATAGAGACAGAAAAGATTACACGAGGAGAAAGTTAGGCTCAATCGTGTGCTAGCATGATTTTTTTGAACCTAATAGGATCTTATCCAAATCAATTGGGTTAGCCCAATTGATGACATCCAGACCCTAACCCTTGTTTGTGTGACCCAGTTAGGTTCAATTTTGTATGGTAATGAGACATGTCGTGATCTCATCAACGACATCATCGAAACTCCTTTCGATGGACCAGAACTCTTTTGATTCAGATAATTAGAATGATCGATCATCAACATCATTCTAATTGCTCTCAAAATCCACCAGTGATACCTAGTAGTATGTGGTGGCAATCCATCAGAACTGAAGATGAACCTCTCGATGCAGCTACTTGTGTGATTGAATTCCTCTATCATGAGTCCCGACTGAATTAGGGTTAAGGTGAACTCATCAAACCCAACATCAGTCATATGAATCAATCGATCGATCCGAGTCCGATATGAAATCCCAATGAAAAACTCTTTTTCCATTATTTCACTCTGCCATGGCCATGGGCTTAAGAACTCGATCTTTCAATCATCATAGGACTACTCCTCTCATCTATCGAGGTTGATAGATCCCATCTTAGTGCGACCTAGTTCCTACAATGAAAATGCTACAGCCAACATACACCACAGGGTATCGAATGGCTAGGAGATTGAGTTATGGTGTAGTCAAACTATAACACACTCAAGGTGAACTGTCGATGCACCTCAGGTCAAAGAACTAGACACACAACTGCAGCATCGAGCTAGTCATCGACGAGAAGGTAGACTTCCTTATGATTGCTCGAGGTGGTCACGCTCAGTACTCTCATTCTCAATGAATACCTATCTCTCGCTCTGGTGTCTCCACACCGTAGACTCAAGACACATCTACTCTAAGAAAGTGATCGTACACCAACCTTTCGGATCGATCACCATCTTCGTGATGATTTTATGGTCAGGAGTTGTTTATGAGTTAGTTATACAAATTCATGCCTTAAATTTTCAACTCTTGAAAATATGAATTAACATTCCTACTAACTCAAAGGATGTATCACAGACACAATGTACACAATGTGATAGAAAAATAATCTATTTATTGATTTATAGTCAAAATTATAAATTTGCCCTTAGATTTGTACAGGAATGTGTCAGCCAATTTGGCATCTAGGGCACACATCTAACAAACTTTCACTTGACCTAATGCCAATTGGCTACATATCTAAGTCCCATCTTCTTAAGGTGGGCTTCGATCTTTTGCTGGCCCAATAGCTTAGTCAGCAGGTCTGCCACATTGTCTGTGGAGTCGACTCTCTTAACCTTGACATAACCCTTTTCAAGGTAATTACGGATCAAATAAAATCGCCGCTCGATATGCTTGGACTTCTAGTGAGACCTTGGCTTCTTAGCTGGGGCTATGGCTTCATTATTATTACAGTAAAGAGGTATGGCATTCGATGACATCACTCCAAGCTCTGCGGCAAACTTCTTGTACCAGAATGCCTTTTTCACAGCTTTCGATGCAGTAATGTACTCTGCCTTCATGGTGGAATCAGCAATCACCATCTGCTTGAAACTCTTTCAGCTAACTGCATGACCATTGCAAATGAACAGACTCCCAGATGTCGACTTTCGATCATCTGTATCAGACATAAAGTCTGAGTCTGTATATCCCTGAATCTGGAGTTCTTCATTCCCAAAAACTAGAAACATATCCTTAGTCCTTCTCAAGTACTTAAAGATATATTTCATAGAAGTCCAGTGCTCTTCACCTGGATTCGACTGATATCTGCTTGTGACACTCACAGCATGGGCTATATCAGGTCATGTACATAGCATGGCATACATGAGGCTCCCTATTATCGAAGCATAAGAGATCTTGCTCATGCGTTCAATCTCCTCAGGTATGCTAGGGCACATCTTCTTAAAGAGATGAATGCCATGTCTAAAAGGTAATAAACCTCTTTTGAAGTTTTTCATGCTAAACATTTTTAGCACCTCCTCTATGTACATCTTCTGTGAAAGTTCGAGCATCCTATTTGGTCTATCTCTATAGACCTTAATACCTAGTATAAAGGATGCCTCTCCTAGATCTTTCATAGAGAACTCCTTAGACAACCATACTTTGACTGAGGTCAACATGGGAATGTCATTCTCAATTAGGAGGATGTCATCTACGTACAATACGAGAAAGACAACCGCGCTCCCACTGATCTTTTTGAACACACATGGTTTCTCCTCATTCTTGATGAAACCAAATATTTTGATCACATCATTGAAACGAGTATTCCAGCTCCGAGATGCTTGCTTAAGTCCATAAATGGACCTTTGCAGCATGCAGACCTTGTGATCATCATCACTAGATGTGAAACCAAGTGGTGTTTCATATAGATATCTTCCTCAAGATGTCCATTTAAGAATGCCATTTTCACATTCATCTGCCATATTTCATAATCAAAATAGACTGCAACAACAAGCAATGTGCGGATGGATTTTAGCATGGCTACGGGCGAGAAGGTATCCTGATAGTCAATGCCTTCGCGTTGACTATAATCTTTCACTACGAGCCTAGCCTTGAATGTCTCTATATTTCCATATGCACCTATTTTTCTCTTGAAGATCTATTTACACCCAATAGGTACAATACCTTCAGGTAGATCTACCAAGATCCAGACTTGGTTTGAGTGCATCGAGTCAATTTCTGATCTCATTGCCTCTAACCATTTCTCAGAGTCGATATCTGATATCGCCTCGTCATAGATCTTGGAATCATCACCATGAGCCCCATTTTCCATGAGGAACATTTTCTCTATATCCTCTTGTATAGTACCTAAGTACCTTTCAGAAGGATGGAAAATCCTAGTCGATCTATGAGGTGGAAGAGATTATGTTAGGACTGGTTCTGATTAATTTGGTTCCTCAGGTTCTTTAGCTCATTGCTTTTGGGAGACATTCTTCTTGAGCTTAATTATTCTTCCGATGCCACCATCTTGAATAAACTATTTTTCAAAAAAAATAGTATTTCGACTCACAATCACATTGAGGTCTTTCAGAATATAAAAATAGTATCCTAATGACTCTTTAGGATATCCTATGAACCGAGCTCTAAAAGACCTGAACTCTAACTTGTCTGTCTGCTGTCTCTTGACATGAGCTAGACAACCCCAAATTCTGAGATGATTCAGACTTGGCTTCTTACCATGCCATATCTCATACGGTGTGGTAAGAACGATTTTAGAGGGAACCCTATTCAATACATAAATTACTGTCATGAGATGATGTCCCCAAAAAAATTCAAGGAGGTCCATGAAGCTTATCATGGAACGGACCATATCTAATAGGGTCCGATTTCTCTGTTCTGAAACCCCATTGAGTTATGGCGTTTCAGGTGGAGTCCATTGAGAGACTATGCCATTATCCTTAAGGTAGTCTAGGAACTCCCGATTAAGGTATTCACCTCCTCGATCTGATCGAAGAACCTTAATGGATGTTTCTGTTTATTTTTCTACTTCATGTCTAAATTCTTTGAACCTTTCAAAGGTTTCAGACTTATGTTTCATTAGAAACACATACCCATACCTAGACATATCATCGGTAAAGATAATGAAGTAGACATAGTTGCCTCTAGTCGGCACATCAAATGGACCGCACACATCCGTATGTACTAGGGCAAGTAGGTCTGTGGCCCTTTCTCCATGTCCCACAAAAGGAAGCTTGGTCATTTTGCCTTGAAGGCATGATTCACAAACTGGATATGACTCGAAAGTCAACAGACTCAATAGTCTGAATTTCTCTAATTTGTTAACCCTGTCTTCCGCTATATGATCTAGCCTTAGGTGCCACAGATACCTATTATTTACACTATCTCTAGGCCTTTTAATTCCTATGGCATTCACATTTTGCTCGATATTAAATACAGATATATCAATATGTAGCTGATAGAGACCGTTAATAAGAAAACCATTTGTAACTTTATTATTTTCATAAAATATGTTACAATAATCCTTATGAAAGCTAATCACATAGCCTTCTTGTGCTAAACATGAAACAGAAATCAAATTTCTGCTTGCTGTAGGCACATAATAACAATCTCTAAGAAATAAATCTAATCCTAATGGTAATCGTGGAGGGTAGGTTTCCACGGCCACAGCAGCAACTCTTGCTCCATTTTCGACGTGTAGGATCATCTCCCCATCCCTCAACCTCCTGCTCTCCTCAAGATCCTGCATAGAAGTGCACAAATGAGCACTAGAACCAGAGTCAAGCACCCAACTGGATGCAGAAGAAACCGTAAGGTTAGATTCTAAAATGAGCATACCTCTAGAAGGACCATCCTTCTTGTTCTTTAGGGTAGCCAGGTATTGAGGACAGTTTCGCTTCCAATGGCCATCTGATTGGCAATAGAAATATTTTTCTTTATCAGCAGCCTTCTTCTTCAGTTCTGTCTTCTTTTTCTTGCCATCCACCTTCTGCTTCTTCGCAGACTTCTTTTTCTTTCCAAAAGATTTTCTCTTGGAAGAAGTCTGCTCCACCATAAAAACTGAGCCTTTTGAACCCTTCATAGAAAGCTCAGCCGTAACCAGCATGTTCATTAACTCGGTCAAGGTACACTGCATCTTATGCATATGGAAGTTCATGATGAACTGATCGTATGCATCAGACAAGGACTGAAGGGTCACATCAATCTGAAAATCTTTGTCTAAGATGATACCAAGCTTCTCAAGCTCCTCAAGATCCTTGATCATTATCAAACAATAATCTTGGACTGACTGCCCATCACGCATCTTGGCCTTAAAAAGTCTTTGACAGACTTGATACTTGGCCGCGTGACTTTGTTCACCAAACAACTCTTCCAGGTGAGCCAACATTTAGCGGATAGTCAAAATATTTTCATGTTGGCACTGCAAGTCATCAGACATTGCACCCAACATGTAGTACCTTGCTTTGTTATCATCATCCATCCACTTTTTTAGAGATGCTCTTTGTTCAGCAGTCGGACGTGCTGGCATGACAGGTGGGTCCTGGTCCAAGACATGAGTCAATTTTTTGAAACCTAGAATAATTTTGTAGTTTCTCAACCAGTCTTTGAAATTGGGTCCAGTCAATCTGTGGGTATCTAGTATTTTGGTCAGGGGGTTGGAGGCAGACATGTTTTCTATAGAGAGTCGAAAGTTTGTAGTTAGATTTTGTAATCAGACTTAATCAATTTATTTAGGGGTTTCATTTTTAAACAAATTAGGGTCCCACTATTTTCTCAGATCCCTACACTGAAGCGAAAATTTAGTGCAGGGGCAAAATGGTAATTTTAAAACTTTTTCAAAATTACTATTTTACAGTGGAATTATTAATTAATCTCATTAATTAATACTAATTAACCCTACACTAGGATCTAAATATGATACAACAGCATGCATTTAAATTTGAAATTCAAATTTGAATCAGTAAACGTTTTACAGTACTGTGTTCAGAACACATCACCTTTTGCGGGTAGTCGATCACCGCAATCTGATCACCGTCAGAGGGCTCTGATCGTCACATCGTAGCCACCCAACTGTCTGGCCTCTGCGGATCATCCACACGAAGCTCCCGTCTGATCAGCTCCTCACGAATGCTAGTTCGTGATTTCACCCTTTTGATGGCAGATGTTGATCGAACTCCTTCGATCGATGTGTGCCGACTTCTCGGATGCTCCGGATCATCTGCACAGTTACTTGAGAGGCTGATGGATCTCTCTCTAAAATTTGGTGGACTCACGACACTCGTGGCATACCAATCTCACTTCCCGAACCCTAGGTAGAAACCCTAGGGTACACACCAAAAACCCTGCGCCCAATTTTCTCTCTTTTCTTTCTTTTTCTCTCGGAAGGTTTTGGACCTTCACCTTACGCAGAAGCCTTCCTCACGCCCCAAAGTTTCTCTCTTAATTTTTTTTTACGCACGTCCCACCTTTCTCCTCTTTTTAAAACAACGTCGAACGTGTCTTATCCGCGTGAGAGGATAAAGACAAGAGGTTACACATTTGAATTCAATTCAAATTTGAATTCAAACAAAAACCAACTTATCCCTATCCTTTTGGGCGTGAGAAGAGAAGGGGTATGGCTATTTGTGCATGGAAAAAGTTTCACGAGAAACCTTTTCTCGTGTAAGTAATGTGGCGCACAAAATGGATAAGGATGAAAGGGCAAGTGATAAGTTATCCATTCAAATTCAAACATGCTTTGAATTTGAATGGCTAACTAATTATTTTATCCATCCATATGGTGCACAAATGAGGACGTGGGGAAGGGTTTTGTGTGAGAAAAATTTCATGAGAAGTTTCTTCTCGTGAATTCAAATGGGTGCAAGGAAGTTGGGTGACGCAGGGAATTTAAAACAAGGTGGTTTGATTCAAATTGAGCCAACCTAGTTTAAAATAGGTTGAGCACAATTAGACCAAATTAAATCCAACATAATTAGGCTTA
This sequence comes from Elaeis guineensis, assembly GCF_000442705.2. Lineage (NCBI taxonomy): Eukaryota > Viridiplantae > Streptophyta > Magnoliopsida > Arecales > Arecaceae > Elaeis > Elaeis guineensis. The sequence goes on along the minus strand of NC_026007.2, from coordinate 20,774,897 downwards.
ATTAGGCTTAATAAAATCCTAATCAAATCAGGAATTAACTAAACCTAACCCCGGATCAAATCAGGGACTAAACCACCTTAGCGATTAGGTCAACATTTAACCTAATCGGGTCAATCCAAACTGAATCCAATTCAATTGGACTTGATCCAAAAATAATTACTCAATCAAATTGAGTTAATTAGTGATTAAATTACTAATTAAATCTCTCATAAATGTTGAGTCCAAATCCGATGGGCAATCAGGCATCAGAGACCATCGATATGAAACCCTGATCAAAGAGTTCAAATTTCAAATTCAAAATTCAAAATTCAAAATTTTGACCCCGGTACCCAAAATGTGTAGAACTCATGATTAGAGAATCCTAATTCTCAATCATAGAGTTCCAGATAGATAAGACTCATAATCAGCCATCAGATCAGAAAGGAACCTCTAATGTGTGTGACCCCGCAGGTTCGAACCTAAGCCGGTAGCACAGGAACTAATTTCTGTACTAATCGAAGTGACCATCTAGCAATAGTACCTGATGACCGGATAGATCGAATAATCACAATCGCAATATTCAGAACCTACGTGAATATGGTTACCGTATAATTCATCCCTTTTGACCCCTGTGTTTAGGATGACTCAGGGTTAAACTGTCAACCCTGATGATATCATCCGAATCGTGCTCAACTCAATTAGTCCTGTGACTCCTCACTAGGACTACCCTGGCCAAGGTTTTGCTAAATTGAAACACGACTGTACACAGCTCCTAAACTGGAGTGGTCAATCCCATCTTGACACACGCACCGACAAGTCAAGTACTTGACTACACCCAGCAACCTTCCGTCACTGAATTAGAAATTCAGGTAGTCCAGTGCCTAAGTGCAGTGAGTTGCTTGCAAGTCACCGTGGCGGTCTCAGGTCGGAGAGACATTTATACCCATATCCCATCGGAGCAAATCTTGACAGCAGAAATAGCTCCAGAGTTGGTCACGTTCAGTGCAGATGTACCATTACATCTCACCTGTATGCCATACCAGTGTCTCCACACTCTTTGGTTATGAGGACAACCAACCCATATGGCACACAACAACCTATGCTCGATAAATATTGTCGTCCTTGGTAACAACGTATCATTTGGTCGCGAACATGTTTAAGGACTAAACGACAGATCCTCCTTTGTCGAGTCTAAATAGTCCTAAGGACTTCACCACAACACAGGAGTTCATTAGAAGATGAAACATTTGTGATGAAAAAATATCAAAATAATTTTTATTTATTTATAATTCATGTACTAATACAAAAGGAGCACAACCGTCAACAGGCCGACGATTGGCTTTGGGACACTATTCCCAACAATCTCCCACTTGGCCTAAAGCCTATCGGTGCAGTATCTAATACCCATCTTCGACTTGTAGTCGTTGAACTCCTTCACCGCAATGGCTTTAGTGAATGGGTCGGCCAGGTTCTCCTTCCCGTCGATCTTCTGAAGGTCGACGTCACCTCGATCCACGATCTCCCGGATGAGATGGTAGCGGCGCAGAATATGCTTCGTCCGCTGGTGTGCCTTTGGTTCCTTCGCCTGAGCAATGGCTCCAGAGCTGTCATAGTAGAGCAGAACTGGACCAACAAGGGAGGGTGCTACTCCGAGCTCGATGATGAATTTCCTCAGCCACACCGCTTCTTTGGCAGCATCTGATGCAGCAATATACTCCGCCTCGCATACTGAATCAGCCACAGTGTGCTGCTTGGAACTCTTCCAGCAGACAGCCCCACCATTAAGGGTAAAAATAAATCCTGACACACTCTTGCTATCATCTCGATCAAACTGGAAACTAGAGTCTGTAAACCCTATAAGTCTCAAGTCTGATTCACCATATATAAGCCACTGGTCCTTAGTATTTCTCAAATACTTCAGGATGGTTTTAACAACCTTCCAGTGATTCTCTCCTGGATCAGATTGGTATCTACTCACTACCCCTAGTGAGTATGCCACATCTGGTCGTGTACATGTCATGGCGTACATGATAGATCCCACTGCCGAAGCATATGGAATCCTACCCATACGCTCTCTCTCTTGAGGTGTTGTCGGACAATCCCTCTTCGAGAGAGAAATTCCATGGCCTATCGGTAGATAGCCTTTCTTGGAATTTTCCATGCTGAACCTTTTCAGCATAGTATCAATGTACGTGGACTGGGATAAGCCAAGCAACTTTTTGGATCTATCCCTATAGATCCTCATCCCTAGGATGTAGGAAGCTTCTCCCAGATCCTTCATGGAGAACTATGACGATAGCCAAATCTTTATTCCCTGTAATGCAGGGACATCATTCCCGATTAAGAGAATGTCATCCACATACAATACAAGAAATACTACTGCTGGACCATTAGCCCACTTATAAATGCAGGGTTCTTCTCCGTTCTTAACGAAGCCATACGTTTTGATCGTCCTATCAAAACGTATGTTCCAACTCCGAGATGCCTGCTTAAGTCCATAAATGGACCTCTGTAGCTTGCACACCTTAGACTCATCTGTGGATGTGAACCCTTCAGGTTGTATCATATACACCTCTTTGTCCAGCTCTCCGTTTAGGAAAGCTGTCTTCACATCCATCTGCCAGATTTCATAGTCCAGATGGGCAGCTATCGCAAGCATAATCCGAATGGATTTGAGCATTGCCACAGGAGAAAACGTCTCGTCATAGTCTATACCATAACGTTGACGATATCCCTTGGCAACCAGACGGGCTTTATAAGTCTCCACCTTTCCGTCTGTGCCCCTCTTCCTTTTGAAGACCCACTTACACCCTATGGGTTTTACTCCTTCGGGTGGGTCAACCAATGTCCACACATCGTTGACCTTCATGGACTCCATTTCGGATTTCATGGCCTCTAGCCATTTCTCAGAGTCAGGTCTCTGCATTGCATCCATGTAGGTGATCGGATCCTCATCGTTTTCATCAAGTTCGATAGGATCACCATTCCGGACCAAGAAACCATAATATCTGTCCGGTTGATGTGGTACTCTACCAGACCGCCTTAAGGGTGCATAATCAATGGGCTCCGGATCTGATCTAATCAAATCCGATTCAGGTTCAGTAACATGTGTCGGTTTTTCCACCTGTCGAACTTTGTCAAGTTCGACTTTAGAGGCAACAGTTCCTTCACTAAGGAACTCCTTTTCTAAAAAGATTGCCTTAAGGCTGACAAACACCTTTTGCTCATCAGCAAGGTAGAAATAATACCCTTTGGTCTCTTTTGGGTACCCTATAAAATTATACTTGTCAGACCTAGGTCCAAGCTTGTCTGTAATTAAACGTTTAACATAAGCCGGACACCCCCAAACCCTAAGGTGCGAGAGTACTGGCTTACGTCCTATCCATATCTCATATGGCATTTTGGCTACAGACTTACTCGGAACTCTATTTAGAAGGTAACAAGCCGATTCGAGCGTATATCCCCAGAGGGAGATCGGCAGACCAGCAAACCCCATCATGGATCGAACCATGTCTAACAGGGTCCGATTCCTCCTTTCAGACACACCATTATGCTGTGGTATTCCAGGAGGAGTCCACTGAGAGAGAATCCCATTCTCCCCTAGATACGTCAGAAACTCATTGGAAAGGTATTCACCTCCTCGATCAGATCGAAGAGTTTTAATACACTTCCCAATTTATTTTTCTACCTCATTTCGGAATAGTTTGAACATTTCAAATGATTCCGACTTATGCTTCATTAAATAGACATACCCATACCTAGATAGGTCGTCTGTGAAGGTTATGAAGTAGAAAAATCCACCTCTTGCACTTGAGCTCATGGGTCCACATACATCAGAATGTACCAGACCTAAGAGTTCACTGGCTCGCTCACCTTTTTCAGTAAAAGGTGACTTGGTCATCTTTCCAAGAAGACAGGACTCACAGGTTGGAAGTGATTCACAATCACTAACTTCAAGAATTCTTTCTTGAGCCAACCTGTTTATCCTGTTCTTATTGATATGACCTAGCCTACAGTGCCAAAGGTAGACTTCTGACATATTATCTATTCTAGAGCGTTTACCGAATTTTTGAACCACATTAACAGGCTGTGATAGTAAGTAAATTTTATTATTTAATTGTCCAACAAATATTGTAACACCATTCAAAATGATATTGCAAATATTTTTTTTTATTAAAAAATCATAACCATACATGGCCAAAAGGCCTACAGAAATAATATTTAATAAAAAACTTGGACAATAGTGACATTCACTCAGAATTACATTACGAGAATTGATTACAAGACTCATGATTCCTAAAGCTAGAACTGGAACTTTGCTTCCATCTCCAACATTCAGGAACCTCTCGCCTTCATCAAATCTTCTACTGACCTGCAGACCCTGCATCGAATTACAAATATGATAAGGGCTTCCAGTATCCAATACCCAGGCAGTAGTATCACAAATCGAAAAGTTGCAAGGAGTTATCATATAATTACCTTGCTTCTTCTTTGGCCTGTTCGGGTCCAGGGAGGCAATGTATTGAGGACAGTTCCTCTTCCAATGCCCGTGCTTCTTGCAAAAGAAGCACTCCGCCTGGCTCTGGTCATGCTTGCGCTTCTTGGTCTGACCCCGTGCTACTGTCCCAACATGAGATTGCACCTTCTTATTTTTCTTCTTCTTGTTCTTCTTCCCCTTTCCAAAGGGTTGACGACGAGAAGAAGACCCTCCCACTACATTCACCGACTCCTTATGGAGTTGGTGATCCTTCTCAAAGTTCTGCAGCAACCCCAACAATCCGTGGTAGTTTACTGCAGGCTTTGTCATTCGAAAATGAGTAAGGAATGGGAGGAAGGACTTGGGCAAGGAATTAAGGATCGCATCCTTACCGAGCTGCTCGTGCAGAGGAAAACCCAATTTTCTTAGGTGCTCAATCATCTCGATTATATACAGTACATGATCAGTGACTGAGGCCCCATCCCTCATCCGAGCATTGAAAATAGCATAACTAGTTTTGTGCCTTTCAACGTCGTCAGGCGTGCCAAAGGAGTCGTTCAACATTTGAAGCATCTCCTATGGCTGGGCATTCTCAAACCTTCGGCAGAACTCGTCATTCATTGCTGCCAGCATAATACATCGAACGGTGGTGCGGTCATTGAGCCACTTCAAGTAAGTGTCTCGGATCGCTTTACTAGCGTTCGGAGCTGGCTCCTCAGGTGCTGGATCTGTTACTACATAAAGGATCCATTCATGCTCAAGGACGATTTTCAATTTTCGATACCAGCTATCGAAATTGGGTCCCATGAGCTTGTCATTATCTAATAATGATCGGAGCGACAGGGTAGTGGCCATAGCTGCTTAAAGAAAAACGAGACCTCTATTAGTACATAAATTAATACTCAAGACTTGGACTTTAGTCTAAAGTTTTTCTCAATATTTTTACGAACTGGTAGCCTCATCCTCCAATTCGAGGAATTACTTTAATTCCTTAATGGGTACTAGAATCCACACAGACTACACACGAGCCCAACTTTGGTTGGTCAACCCATGTGCATCTATGGGTAGGTTCTTAACCAGTTGTTTCTCTAAACAACTTCTAGTAATTTATTTTGCCCCAGAACCTAATCAGTAGGCTTTGGCCTCCACTGAAAAGATCTGGTTAGGTCCAACCATTAACATGACTTAATTTAGTGAATCGGACCAATAAATGATCAGGCCCGACTTTGGCCGGCCAACCTAACCACCATCAGAAAGACTCAATCAAATTATCATATTATGAATAATAATTCCATTAGCCAATGAGCACCAGGCCTTTGGGCCTCCAATGATCATTGAACTAATGGACTCATTATCATTCACTTAATGGGAGGCTATGACTTAGTTATCATTATAACTTAATCATTTTAGGGACCTAATAATTTTGAGGATTTTATTAAAGAATAGTAGAGAAGAAATCATCCAGCCAATTTCAATCCTCCCACTGACTTCACCAAGTCAGATTAAAAAGGATTTAATTAAAGCTGGCATTAGGAGCACCTAAATCAGTCATACTGATTTACCTAATGACATGGGTGAGCTCTAATCACCAAGTGATCTAATCAAAATCTAACTTACCAGATTGGCCAGGTAAGTGAGATCAGTGGTGGGGATTTGCCATTAACTCGTCAATGATCGAATCAATGCGAGTAGCTCCCGCTTAAGAACCACTGGTCAAAACTGCCGAACTTACCTTAGACACCAACCGGTTCATTAGTTTTAATTTTGATCAACTTAGTAAATAGAGCTCCACCGCGTAGCCATGAATTAAGTCCATCTTGGTCTAGTTAAAGACATGGACCCATTCAACTACAACTATTGAAGTTGAGTCTAGAGTATCCTTGACCTAATCTAATTCAACTTTTGATTAGATTTGACCAATTACTCCAATTAGTCTATTTTTTTAAACTAACCTTAGGTCTAACCCAATTATGGACCTAATTCATCTAACCCATTGATCCAAAAGTTTATGCAATTGTCTTAGGTCTTAATTCACAATTCTAGACCTACTAGACAACACTTAATTCTTTTAATTAAGTACTTGGGCTGATGGGTCAGGGTTTGGCATTTCGAAAACAATTTTCAAATTTGAAAGATTTTATTTTTCTGTTCACCAAATGTGTTAACTCATTTCACAAACGGGTCAGCACATTTTATAAACAGCAATTCTACTGCTCATTTCATAATAGAAAATAACTCAAAATAAATCATAAATTTTCTTTTAGATCTAATCTAACATATTCATGATAAATTTCTTAATTAAGTCCTTTCGCTGCTTCATCGGCATGGGATATAATTGCATCGGCACCCCTACCGCCATAGGAGACCCCATCGAATGGGAAGAGAGGGCCTTTAAACCCTACTTTTCTCCTATGACCGGACGGCCATGGCAACCAACCCAATTAGATTACTTGCTACTTGGATCAAGTATATCTAAATATACAAATTTCAAAATTTAAATTTTAAATTTCAAATTTCAAATTTCAAATTTTAAATTTCAAATTTGAGATTTCAACCAAATTTCAAATTTTGAATTTTCAATCTTTGAATTTTAAATTTTGAATTTTGAATTTCAAATTTTGAATTTTGAATTTCAAATTTCAAATTTCAAATTTGAGATTTCAACCAAATTTCAAATTTCAAATTTTGAATTTTAAATTTCAAATTTCAAATTTCAAATTTCAAATTTTAAATTTGAGATTTCAACCAAATTTCAAATTTTGAATTTTGAATTTCAAATTACAAATTTCGAATTTCAAATTTTAAATTTCAAATTTGAGATTTCAACCAATTTCAAATTTTGAATTTTGAATTTCAAATTTGAAACTTCTAACAAATTTCAAATTTCAAATTTCAAATCTTTTTGAATTTCGAATTTTGAATTTTGAATTTCAAATTTAAACTTATAGATTACACCTTAATCTACGCATGCATATGTATATCATATTCTAGAACCTGCTCTGATACCAATTGAAGCGAAAATTTAGTGCAGGGGCAAAATGGTAATTTTAAAACTTTTTCAAAATTACTATTTTACAGTGGAATTATTAATTAATCTCATTAATTAATACTAATTAACCCTACACTAGGATCTAAATATGATACAACAGCATGCATTTAAATTTGAAATTCAAATTTGAATCAGTAAACATTTTACAGTACTGTGTTCAGAACACATCACCTTTTGCGGGTAGTCGATCACCGCAATCTGATCACCGTCGGAGGGCTCTGATCATCACGTCATAGCCACCCAACTGTCTAGCCTCTGCGGATCATCCACACGAAGCTCCCGTCTGATAAGCTCCTCACGAATGCTAGTTCGTGATTTCACCCTTTTGATGGCAGATGTTGATCGAACTCCTTCGATCGATGTGTGCCGACTTCTTGGATGCTCCGGATCGTTTGCACAATTATTTGAGAGGCTGATGGATCTCTCTCTGAAATTTGGTGGACTCACGACACTCGTGGCACACCAATCTCACTTCCCGAACCCTAGGTAGAAACCCTAGGGTACACACCAAAAACCCTGTGCCCAATTTTCTCTCTTTTCTTTCTTTTTCTCTCGGAAGGTTTTGGACCTTCACCTTGCGTAGAAGCCTTCCTCACGCCCCAAAGTTTCTCTTTTAATTTTTTTTTTACGCACGTCCCACCTTTCTCCTCTTTTTAAAACAACGTCGAACGTGTCTTATCCGCGTGAGAGGATAAAGACAAGAGGTTACACATTTGAATTCAAATCAAATTTGAATTCAAACGAAAACCAACTTATCCCTATCCTTTTGGGCATGAGAAGAGAAGGGGCGTGGCTATTTGTGCGTGAAAAAAGTTTCATGAGAAACCTTTTCTCGTGTAAGTAATGTGGCGCACAAAATGGATAAGGATGAAAGGGCAAGTGATAAGTTATCCATTCAAATTCAAACATGCTTTGAATTTGAATGGCTAACTAATTATTTTATCCATCCATATGGTGCACAAATGAGGATGTGGGGAAGGGTTTTGCATGAGAAAAATTTCACGAGAAGTTTCTTCTCGTGAATTCAAATGGGTGCAAGGAAGATGGGTGACGCAGGGAATTTAAAACAAGGTGGTTTGATTCAAATTGAGCCAACCTAATTTAAAATAGGTTGAGCACAATTAGACCAAATTAAACCCAACATAATTAGGCTTAATTAGACTTAATAAAATCCTAATCAAATTAGGAATTAACTAAACCTAACCCCTAATCAAATCAGGGACTAAACCACCTTAGCGATTAGGTCAACATTTAACCTAATCGGGTCAATCCAAACTGAATCCAATTCAATTGGACTTGATCCAAAAATAATTACTCAATCAAATTGAGTTAATTAATGATTAAATCACTAATTAAACCTCTCATAAATATTGAGTCCAAATTCGATGGGCAATCAGGCATCAGAGACCATCGATATGAAACCCTGATCAAAGAGTTCAAATTTCAAATTCAAAATTCGAAATTCAAAATTTTGACCCCGGTACCCAAAATGTGTGGAACTCATGATTAGAGAATCCTAATTCTCAATCATAGAGTTCCAGATAGATAAGACTCACAATCAGCCATCAGATCAGAAAGGAACCTCTAATGTGTGTGACCCCGCAGGTTCGAACCTAAGCCGGTAGCACAGGAACCAATTTTTGTACTAATCGAAGTGACCATCTAGCAATGGTACCCGACGATCGGATAGGTCGAATAATCGCACTCACAACATTCAGAACCTACGTGAATATGGTTACCGTATAATTCATCCCTTTTGACCCCTGTGTTTAGGATGACTCAGGGTTAAACTGTCAACCCTGATGATATCATCCGAATCGTGCTCAACTCAATTAGTCCTGTGACTCCTCACTAGGACTACCCTGGCCAAGGTTTTGCTAAATTGAAACACGACTGTACACAGCTCCTAAACTGGAGTGGTCAATCCCATCTTGACACACGCACCGACAAGTCAAGTACTTGACTACACCCAGCAACCTTCCGTCACTGAATTAGAAATTCAGGTAGTCCAGTGCCTAAGTGCAGTGAGTTGCTTGCAAGTCACCGTGGCGGTCTCAGGTCGGAGGGACATTTATACCTATATCCCATCGGAGCAAATCTTGACAGCAGAAATAGCTCCGCAGTTGGTCACGTTCAGTGCAGATGTACCATTACATCTCATCTGTATGCCATACCAGTGTCTCCACACTCTTTGGTTATGAGGACAACCAACCCATATGGCACACAATGACCTATGCTCGATAAATATTATCGTCCTTGTTAAGAACGTATCATTTGGTCGCAAACATGTTTAAGGACTAAACGACAGATCCTCCTTTGTCGAGTCTAAATAGTCCTAAGGACTTCACCACAACACAGGAGTTCATTAGAAGATGAAACATTTGTGATGAAAAAATACTAAAATAACTTTTATTTATTTATAATTCATGTACTAATACAAAAGGAGCACAACCGTCAATAGGCCGACGATTGGCTTTGGGACACTATTCCCAACATACACTCCCTTAGTAGAGATGTGAAAATCTCCATGATCAGTGATTTCTAGTGGGTGGTGCGGTCTTATCAACTGGTTCATCACCTCACCTAATAGTTATTGGTGATGGGTCAACCGATGAGTGGACAACTCTTGTCCAATGATTCTCTAATCATGGTGGACTCATAACTTGGTCTCTAATTCATGAAGCTCACCGTGTTCGGAATATTGCTCCAATCTTTAGTTAAGTCAGACCCACCATTTGCACAAACTAGATTCCTGATTGGGTCCCTCACCGTATCCGAAATATTGAGCTCAACCCATCCTCTAATTCGTAGCATCCAATGCCTAATGGATATGGTTGCATCTTTCCAGTGCAACTGAGCCACTGTAACCAGCCAAGAACAATCAACCCCGGGAAGAACCCACACATCCACAATGATGGAAGACCTAGACTTAATATTTTCTTAGAAAGATTTGATTTAGGTCTCATTAAACTTGACTTGACATAGTCATAATAATTATGACTAACCTAGTGGCATGGGTCAGCTCGAATTGTTAGCCACCTCAAATCAAAGTTGGGTCAACACATATGGTCAGGTAAGTGAGACCGATGGAAGGGATATACCATTAACTCGACAAGAATATATTCAAGTCGAGTAGCTCCCAATTAAAAATCAGTCGGTCGCATCTACCCAACTTACCTTAGACACCAAATTATCGAACTAGAATCAATTGGGTTAGCCTACAATTCAAGCTCTAACCACTGAGCCAAATTAGGTCTTAACTTGATCGAGTCACATCTAAATGTGATTTGATCTTGACCTAGACATAATCCTATTAGACTGGTCAATTATTAGCTTTCATGATCTCACCTAACCAACTGTTGATTCGGTTTGATTAACCGCTAGACCTAATTGAGCTACCCAAGCTCGAATCCAATTTTATGAAAATGACTTAGATCTAAAATTCTCAATTTTAGATCTAATTTAATTTCATAAGCTTAATTCATTAATTAAGTCTTGGGTTCATAAATAAAATATGTAAAATAAATTCTAGGATTTCAGAATCTAGAATTTTACAGAAAAGTAAGTTTTGATTTTTGATTAAGGATGAACGCACAGCACCCCTACACGTCATAAGAACACTCATTGAATGGGAGGAGAGGGCCTTTAAACCCTACTTTATTCTTATGATCGGACGGCCATGAGGAACACCTTAATCAGAAATATAAATTTAACTACAAAACTAGTTAGATCTAAATTTACATATCACATATACAATTTAAGATCTAACTAATACATGCTTTGCATACATCTCATGTATCAAAAATTGATCTAATTAATATGCTTTCAGATCTGATACATCATATGTAATATCTAAAAAATAAGATTTAAATTAAACTATTTAAAATTAAATCTATTCTAGACAAGTTACTGGAATAATTCTACAACTAGTCTAGGCATGCAACAGATCAATTTTATGAAAAAATTAAAATTTTATTTTCTATTTTTTGATCTAATTATAAAACTTATAATATCAAAAAAATAAAAAATAAATTAGATTTAATTTATATTTTAATCTAATTAAAATATAAAATTTAAGACTGTTCATGGATTCAACTAATCCTAGTCTAGTCATGCATCTCATGCATGTTAGATCTTCTTAGATTTAATTTTAAATATTTTAATTTCAGATCTTATCATATCTGATGTGATATTTAAAATTTTTTAAATATTAAATAAATAAATATAAAAAATTAGATCTAAATTAGATCTGAAATAGAGCCAAAAATCTAGCTCTGATACCAATTGAAGGAAAAAACCATCTTTTTCCTTTGTAGGATCTTCAAGATTTCATCAAATCTAAGGTGGAATAATTTAAAAATTTTATCCTATGATATTTTAGATCCAATATCTCTTAGATCTAATTTTATTATCTGATATTTAAAATTTAAAATTAAATCTAAAAGTATGAGAATTATAGACATACCTCAAGGGTAATCTGATTACCCTGTAGATGATCTCAGCACAGCCCGAGGTTCTGATGTAGCCACGCAAGTGCCTGGCCTCTACCAGTATCTACTCAGATAGGACCTAGAATATCTTCTCCTCATGAATCTACACTCCAAAAATTAGATCTCTATCTGATTTGAAAGTACTTCAGAACTCCTTCTGAAGTTGGAGCAGCAGCCTGTCGAAGATGTCCTGCAGCCTTCCTGTTCCAGGCATCACCACACCTTTTCCTTGCACCAGATGAATGTCCAACTCCTTGGATGTGAAGAAGGGAGATAGGAGAACAGGGAGGATGTGGAGAAGAAGGGAGGGGTGGGCAGCTATTGGGTTTGGTGCATAAAACAACTTCAGCCTTAAAACCCTAGGCACAGAAGGGTTTTATATAGACCCTGTATGCTGCGCAGTGCCACATCATTCAATCAAAAAATTTTAATAAATTCTGAAAAAATTTTGATTGATTGCTTGATGTCATCTAATCATATTAGATAAGAATCCAAGCCCCTATCTCAAAGTTGGTGCCAACACTGGATAAGGACAAAGAGAGGTTGGCGCCAAAGAGTCCAATCTTATCAAGACTCTCCAACCTTATCCACTTGGGGTGCCCACTTAATCCAATTGGGCTCGCACCATAATCTGATTATGGAACCCAATTTGATGTGGTTTGACTCCACAAAAATTTTCCAATAAGCTCTTGCCAAGTGGCTTTCAATTTAAGACCCATATGTCAACTTTCGACAAATGTCTTAAAATGAAATTGGCAGGTGACAGGAATTAGCAGGTGCTTGTCTTAAATTCATCTCATGAATTAAGACAAGCTTTTTTTGAGCTGGACAAGCTTTATTTAGACTGAAAATTTTTTTTCCAAGGTTCTCTGGATGAGTCAAATCATATTTGGCTCAATAGAGACAGAAAAGATTACACGAGGAGAAAGTTAGGCTCAATCATGTGCTAACACGATTTCCTTGAACCTAATTGGATCTTATCCAAATCAATTGGGTTAGCCCAATTGATGACATCCAGACCCTAACCCTTGTTTGTGTGATCCAGTTAGGTTCAATTCTATATGGTAATGAGACATGTCATGATCTCATCATCGACATCATCGACATCATCGAAACTCCTTTCGATGGACCAGAACTCTTCTGATTCAGACAATTAGAATGATCGATCATCAACATCATTCTAATTTCTCTCAAAATCCATCAGTGACACCTAGCAGTATATGGTGGCAACCCATCAAAACTGAAGACGAACCTCTCAGTGCATCTACCTGTGTGATTGAGTTCCTCTATCATGAGTTCTGACTGAATTAGGGTTAAGGTGAACTCGTCAAACCCAACTTCAGTCATATGAATCAATCGATCGATCCGAGTTTGATGTGAAACCCCAATGGAAAACTTTTTTTTCATTATTTCACTCTGCCATGGCCATGGGCTTAAAGACTCGATCTTTCGATCATCATAGGACTACTCCTCTCATCTGCCGAGGTTGATAGATCCCATCTTGGTGCGATCTAGTTCCTACAATGAATATGCTACAGCTAACATACACCTCAGGGTTTCGAATGGCTAGGAGATCGAGTTATGGTGTAGTCAAACTATAACATACTCAAGGTAAATTATCGATGCACCTCAGGTCAAAGAACTAGACACACAACTACAGCATCGAGCTAGTCATCGACGAGAAGGTAGACTTTCTTATGACTGCTCGAGGTGGTCACGCTCAGTACTCTCATTCTCAACGAATACCTATACTCTCGCTCTGGTGTCTCCACACTGTAGACTCAAGACACATCTATCCTAAGGAAGCGATCGTACACCAACTTTTCAGATCAATCACCATCCTCGTGATGATCCTATGGTCAGGAGCTATTTTTGAGTTAGTTATGTAAATTCATGCCTTAAATTTTCAACTCTTGAAAATATAAATTGACATTCCTACTAACTCAAAGGATGTATCAAAGACACAATGTACACAATGTGATAGAAGAATAACCCATCTATTGATTTATAGTCAAAATTATAAATTTGCCCTTAGATTTGTATAGGAATGTGTCAGCCAATCTGGCATCTAGAGCACACATCTAACACTCATGGGTACACCAATTGCTTTGGAGCTCTCCATTCCAAATCTTTTGAGTAGTTCTCTTATGTACTTGCTTTGGGTGATGGAGATCTCTTCCTTTGTTTGTTTGATTTTGAGTCCGAGGAAGAATACAAGTTCTCCTATCATGCTCATCTCGAACTCTCCCTGTATGAGCTTGACAAAATCTTGACAAAAAATTTCATTAGTAGATCCAAAAATAATGCCATCAACGTATATTTATATAACTAAGATATCATCATGATTTTTTTTAATGAAAAGGGTTGTATCTATATTTTCTCTTGAAAAACCATTCTTAAGCAAAAATTTACTTAACCTTTCATACCAAGCCCTAGATTCTTGCTTTAGACCATATAGAGCTTTATTTAATTTAAAAATATGATTAGAAAAAGCATGATTTTCAAAATCGGGAGGTTGTTTTATAAAAACTTCTTCAGTAATATAACCATTTAGAAAAGTACTTTTGATATCCATTTGGAATAATTTAAAATTCATAAAGCATGCATATGCAAGTAAAAGCCTAATTGCTTCTAATCTTGCAACAGATGCAAAGGTCTCATCAAAATCAATTTTTTCTTCTTGATTATAACCCTTTGCAACCAATCTTGCTTTATTCTTAATTATATTTTCATGTTCATCCAGTTTATTTCTATATACCCATTTTGTGCCAATTATTGGATAATTTTTTGGTCTTGATATTAAAGTCCATACATTATTTCTTTCAAATTGATTAAGTTCTTCTTGCATTGTATTTATCCAATTATAATCTTTTTCAGCTTCATCTATGATTTTAGGTTCAAGATGAGAAATAAATGTAAAATGATTGTATGCATCTCTAAGTGAAGAACAAGTTCTTACTCTATGTGTAGGATCACCAACGATTAGTTCCTTGGGATGATTGTGATCATACCTCCATTCTTTGGGTAGATCATTGGTATCTTAAGGTTGTTCTTGTTGTTCTTCACCTTCATCATCCTATTTGTTTTTATTTTCTTCATCATTTTGAATTGTTGAGTCTTTTAGGGTGAGCTCCTTCATCCCTTCTATAAGAGAATCTGCATCATCAATACCTTCATTCTTCCTTGAGGAAAGATCATTAGTCTCATCAAAAACAACATGTATTGACTCCTCTACTACTAAACTTCTTTTATTAAAAACTCTAAAAACTTTGCTAGAAGAGGAATAACCAAGAAAAATAGCTTCATCAAATTTTATATCAAAATTTTCTAATCTTTCTTTTTCGTTGTTCAAAACAAAACATCGGCAACCAAAAATGTGTAAATATGCAATATTTGGTTTTCTTTCTTTCCAAAGCTTATAAGGTGTTTTCTTTAGTATTGGTCTAATTAAAGCATGATTTAATATGTAACATGTCGTGTTAATTACTTCGGTCCAAAAGTACCTTGGGAGGTTGCTTTCATATAGCATGATACGGGCCATTTCTTCAAGGGTCTTATTTTTTTTTCTACTATCCTATTTTGTTGGGGTGTCCTAGGTGCTGAAAAGTTATGATCAATATATTTTTCTACTATCCCATTTTCAAATTCGGTTTCATGATCACTTCGAATATGTTGAATTAAAAAATCTTTTTTATTAGTAACTTTTCGATAAAATTTTGAGAACATATAAAAAGTTTTATCCTTATGTGCCAAAAAGAAAACCCATGTAAAACGAGAAAAATCATCAATAATTACAATGCCATATCATTTTTCACCTAGACTAGTAGTTTTAGTGGGTCCAAATAAATCTATGTACAATAATTCTAATGGTCTAGAAGTTGAAATAATATTTTTAGATTTGAATGATACTTTTGTTTGTTTACCTAGTTTACATGCATCATAAATTCTATCCTTTTCAAAATTAAATTTAGGTAAACCGATAATCAATTCTTTTTTAATAAATTTTGAAAGTGAATGCATGCTAATATATGCAAGCCTACGATGCCAAAGCCAACTAGTCTCATTAATTTTGGCATTCAAGGCTACTAGGCATTGCATGTTTATCTTGAAAAGATCATTCAAATCTACCATATAAATGTTACCATGTCTATGCCCAACAAATTTAATACCTTCTTCATTGGGACTAGTTACTATGCATAATGAAGATTCAAAAATGACTTTGTACCCTTTATCACAGAATTGACTAATGCTCAATAGATTATGTTTCAAACTATCTACTAACAAAATATTTTCAATATACTTAGAGGGAGTGATACCAATGTTACCTATACCGATGATTTTTTCTTTGCTATTGTCTCCAAAGGTGACCATCCCTCCATCTTTTACATCAAGTGTGATAAATTGGAATTCATCACCGATCATGTGCCTTGAGCATCCACTATCAAGATATCATTTTTGATTTATTTCTTGGGATGCAAGACACACCTGCATGCAAAAATCAAATTTTTACTTTAGGTACCCAAGCTTTCTTAGGTCCTTTTTGGTTAGTTATAGTGGTTCCTTTTGGAACTCATATTTTCTTCAAATTAAAATTTTCAGATTTGTTAGAGAAACAAGTATAGAATTTGTGTCCTACTATACCACATTTAAAGCAAGTAGTATTTAAAAACTTGTTGCTTGATGAGTTTGCATAGATATTTTTCAAGAATTTTTATTTCTTTAAAGGGTTGTAGCCAAGACCGACTTTATCATAAATGGCCTTTTGACTATCAAGTATCATTTGAAGTTTAGTTGAACTAAGAGTGAACTTTTCTACCATAGGTTTTAACTTAGCAATTTTATTTTTTAAGTTTAGATTTTCTTGTGTCAAGACCAATTTTTCATTTGAAATTATTTCATTTTCTTTTAGTAAAGATTGATGCTTTGATTTTAATTCTTTGTTCTTTATCCCTAACTTCTTTAGATCATCAACTAGATCATAAAATGCTTCTTGAAGTTCTTCGAAAGTAAAGTCATCAGGAGTTTCAGCATTTACCTCATTTCATATGCCATAAGGCACAAGTTAGCTTGCTCATGTGAATCTTCTCTTTGGAGCTTGACTCATCACTATTACTCCAGATAGCCATCATAACCTTTTTCTTGTACTTCTTGGGACCCTTCTTAAGTTATTGACATTCAGATCTAAAGTACCCTAGCTTCTTACATTCGTAACAAATAAGGAGCTGCTCCTTATCCTTCTCTTTGCTATGTTTTCTTTTTGTAGGTGGCCTCTTCCTCATCCCTTGTCTTCTTTTATTCAAGAATCTTTTAAACTTTTTAGTGATGAGGGCCATTTCTTCATCTTGCTCTTTATTTTTAGTTTCTTCGAATTTCTCATCGAATTGAGTAGTGGACTTGAGGGTGATTGTCCTCTTCTTCTTGACATCTTCTTCTTGATGTTGTTTGATGCTTAGCTCATGTGTCATTAGCGATCCTAGAAGCTCCTCAAAGGGTAAAATATTCAAATCCTTGGCTTCTTGGATTGCGATCACTTTGGCCTCCCACGTCCTTGGTAAAGACCTAAGAATCTTTCTCACAAGATCGCTGTTAGAGTAAGACTTATCAAGACTTTTTAGACCATTAATAATATCCATAAAATAAGTAAATATTTCAGTTATTGATTCATCATGCTCCATTTTAAAGAGTTCATATTTATGCACAAGCATGTTAATTTTTGATTTCTTAACTTGATTAGTGCCTTCATGTGTTACTTCTTATCTATCCCATATTTTTTTAGCTAACATGCATATTGAAATATGATTAAACTCATTAGCATCTAAAGCACAATATAAAATATTAATGGCTTTAGCATTAAGTTGAGTCATTTTCTTGTCAACCTCATCCCATTCTCTTTCGAATTTGGTTGATTCAACACCACCAATTATCTTAGTGAGTGTGTGTGGTCCATTAACTATGATACTCCACATATCATAGTCAAGTGCCTGAATAAAAATTTTTATCCGAGCTTTCCAATGGGTGTAGTTTAACCCATTGAAAAGTGGAGGTCGGTTTGTGGACTGCCCCTCAGTTAGTGAAGCACCAACTTGAGTTGTCATAGATCTTTAGCTCTTTAATGGTTAAAATAAAGTAGGACTAGAGCTCCGAGCTCTGATACCACTTGTTGTCCAGCTATGCAACCTAAAAGGGAGGGGGATGAATTGGGTTTTTAAGAAATTTAACATTAATTTAGAATTATGATGATTAAATAATAATGAGCAGGATATATGTAGAGAATGATTTAAACAAGGTGTAGAAATTAGATGTAAGAATGCAAGTAGATAAGAAAATTTAGAAAGAGAGCAAGTAAGCACAACACAAATAAATAAAATTTATAGTGGTTCGGTGCTAACTTTGTACCTACATCCACTCCCCAAGCTCCTACTTGAGAATTCAAATCTACTAAACCGTATTCAACAAGAATACAACATTGATATCTCTGACTCTAGCTATCTCAAGTTAGAATACTTATTTTTCGGGTACAAGCCAACCCAATACAATTCGATTCAAAGTTCGGACCAACCTTTCTAAATTTTGGAATCCTTCTAAAACTAAAGATCAAGACAAAACAGAGTATGTGAGTTAATAATACGAAAATATAAATTTAGCTCCTTTAATGAGTAAATAAAATTTTAAATGCACTTTATACAATAAGAAGGAAGCTTTTCTGATTTTTCTCATAGTGGTTGAAGACTTGAATGAGCTCTTGAGGGATTGGTGAACTTGAAATGAAAGCTTCTTTAACTTCAAGAGGACTCTTTGCTTAGGGCTGAAATGAATGCTTGAAGAACCTTCTTTTTTTCTTCTTTAAGTGCCTTTTTTATCTTCAAATGATGGTGAAGAGTAATCTGGATAGATTTAGAGCCATTGGAGATCATTAAATGAGCATTAAATAAGTCAAAATGAGCTGAAAACTAGCCGTTGCAGAGTTTTTCAGTCACAGAGGTCGACTCATAGGATCGACTCATGCACATGAGTCGACTCATGGGGTCGACTTCTGTGGCACAGAACAGAAAATGATTATCTATAATTTTAATATACACAGTAATAGAGGTCGACTCATAGGGTCGACTCATGTACAGGGGTCGACTCATAGGGTCGACTCAATTGGGTGTGCCAGCCAAAAAATCAGCGTGCCGTTCAGCCCCTTTTGACATGAGTCAACTCATGGGATCGACTCAATTTTATAAACATAATTTTTTTTTCAAAATACACATCAAAAAATTTTGAAATTACCTCTAATAGATCACAAATCTTCTGTTCTTACTCTTGAGGCTTTCGAGTTCGGACTTGATGAAATTATGATTTTATCCCTGATAAACAATAAATCTTTTTTCAAACCAAAATCATTAGTAATCCCCTCAAATGCTTTGTAATCATCAAAATCAATTCAAGGAGCAACACTTACTAACTCTTTAGCGAGTTACTTAATTGTAACTTTTATATTAGATTAATCATCAATCAAATTGATAATTAAATCCTATCACAATTCATAATCATAATTCAACCATTTAATATATCAAAAATCTCTTTGTGTGTGACCCCATAGGTTCTATTCTATCTGGTAGTAAGATATATTATGATCCCTATCATAATATCATCAAAACTCCTTTCGATGGGTTGGAACCATTCTAACTTTACCCATCAAAGATCATTGATCATCTAGACGATGCTCGTGGGTCTCACAATCCACCAGTGACACCTAGCAGTATGCAGTGACAACTCAACAGAATAAAAAATGATGAACCTCTAGGTGTAGTTAACGTATGATACAATCCCTCTATCGTAAGTCCCAGACTAGATGGTAGATCATGGATAAATTATCAAATCTCATCATATGATAGATTCAATTAGCTCGAGTCCATATATGATTCTCATGAAAACTCTTTTCCATCAATCACACTGCTATGGTCATAGACTTAAGGATTCAGCTTCTTAAATCTCATAGAACTACTCTCTTTTGCTACAGTCGATAGATTCTATCTAGGTGCACACCCTACTTCTATAGTGGACCAACTGTCGCCAACATCCACTACAAGGACTCATTGAGTCAATGTTTATGTGTAGTCAAACTCCAGTAGTCTCACTGTGAGCAGCTGTAGCACTGCATGTCAAAGGACCAATCACACTACTGCAGCATCAAGAAAGTCACTAACAAGTGAGCAGACATCTATGTGACTTCTCGTATTGGTCACGCTCAGTACTAGTTGTTCTCTAACAACCATCTGTACTCTCGCTTTAGTGTCACTACACCGCAGACTCGAGACTCATCTGCTTGATGGAAGCGATCCGTACACTAATCTATCGGGATCAATCACCATCCTCATGATGATCCTATGATCAAGAGCAATTTAGAAATTAACCATCAATGACACATGTCTCAAATTTTTAACTCTTTGAGAATATGTGTCATCATCTTGTTAATCCTTTAGATAATTCATGGACATATAAAATATTAATGATAATATAAATACCTATTAAGTATAAAATTATGTTCTAGTAATATGATATGCGTCAGTCAAGATTGGCTTCTAGAGCATATATTCAACAATCTCTCTCTTGCACTAAAGCCAATCTGTCATGTACCAAGTCCCCTCTTCATAAGACAGGCTTAGTCTTTGGCTAGCTAAGTGACTTACAAGTGGGTTAATCACATCTCATGTCAAATTTGCTCTCTGCACCTCCATGTATTTCTACTTGAGGTAGTCACGTATTCTGTTGCTTTATGTGTTTGGATATCTGGTGAGACCTAGGTTCCTTAGCAAGGGCTATGATATTATTGTCTTTGTAGTATAGTATCATGGCATCTGATGATATGACATCCAGTTCTGCAACTAACATTAGAACCGACAGTATAATGTCATGGCATCTGATGATATGACATCCAATTTTGCAACTAACATTAGAACCGGAATGCATCCTACACATCTACAATGTACTCAACTTTCATTGATTGATTGCTTGAAATCTTTTCAAGATATCGTCATGATTACACAGAAACACACCTCATGATGTAGACATTCTATCATTAACATCAGACATAAAATCTGAATTGATGTATCCTTCCATTCCTAGCTTTGACCCTTCTCCAAAAATTAAGAACAAATCTTTAGTTCTTCTCAAGTACTTAAGGATGTTTTCATAGTAATCTAGCGCTCCTAACCTGGATACGACTGATATCAACTCGTGACATTCATAGTATTAACTATATTAGTTTAAGTACATTACATGATATACATCTATGCCCAAGAGGATAGCAGACCTCTCTTCGAGATTTCTATGCTAAACCCTTTCATCATCTACTCTCTATACTTTATCTATAAAAACATAAGCATCCAATTGTATTTATCTCTATTGATCTTTATATTCTCAGAATATAGGATGCTTGCTTTATATGTTTCATGAAGAATTCAATATACAACCATATTTTAACCGATGTCAGTATTGGACACTCCCACTGATCATTTTGGAAACACAATTCCTCATTTTTGATCAAACAATTTGATCGTATCATCGAAATGAATATTTCAACTCCAAGATTATTGTAAACTTTGTGATCTCCTATCACGAGAAGTGAAATCCATAAGCTATTCCATACAGAAATCTTCAAAAGATATCCATTCAGGAAAGCTATTTCACATTCTTTTCTTGGAGTCGATGTCCAACATCGCCTCATTATAGATTTTGGGATCATCTCTATGTTCTTTATCTCCCATGAGAAATAATTTTTCTCTATATCCTCTGTTAAGCATATCCAAGTACCTTTCAAGAGGATGGGAGATCCTACTATATTTATGAGGTGGAGGAGGAACATACATATACTAGCTCATCATGAATAGATTTTTTAGGTCCTAAGGCTCGCTGCTCTTCAGAGACACTCTCTTTGAGCTTAACTTTCCTCCTACTGCTTGATCTTGGTTAAACAATTTTTCAAGAAGATAGCTTGTCGGGTCACAATCATATTATGATCTTTTTAGAAGAAAAATAGTATCCCAAACTCTTTTAGGATAAGCTTTATAGACCTATCCTCTAAAATGTTCGCCTGCTATCCTTGACACAGGCTAGACATCCTTGGATCTTGAAATAATCAAGATTCAGTTCTCACCATGCCATATCTCATACGATGTGGTAGAAACAGATTTAGAGAGAACCCAATTTCATAAAAATAAAGTATATCCCTAAAGAAATAAAATAAATCAGTGAAGTCCATCATAGACCGGACCATATCTCATACAGTCCCATGACTCTTCTTAATTATCTTGTTGAGTTGAGATATACTAAGAGGGGTCTAATATAAAACTATGCCATTTTATGAGATAATCAAAAAAAAAATTTTCTTTGGTATTGCATCCTCAATCCGATCGAAGTACCTTTAAAAATTTTTTGATTTGCTTCTCTACTTTTTATCTGAATTCTTTGAACCTTTCAAAAATTTTAGATTTATATCTCATATACTTACCCATACCATGACTGATCATCGGTAAAAGTAACGAAGTAGAGATAACTCTCCTTTTTAGCACATAAAATAGGCTACACACATCAAATGTGTACTAGGATAAGTATCTCAGTGGTTCTTTTTCTCTTGTCCAATAAGAGTAACTTGATCATTTTTTCTCAAAGAGATGATGCACAAACTAGATATGACTCAACAGTCTGAGCCTAAAAGCTCATATTTCTTCAGTCTGTTAATCATTTCTTCTCCTACATGACCTAGCCTAAGGTTCCACATATACTTAAGGTTTATCTCAACTCTTGATCTCTCAGATCCAATGGCATCCACTGCTTGCTCCATTAAGTTTATAGATACATTATCATGTAAATGATAGAGACTGTCTCTAAGAACTAAATCCAAACGATAATCACAAAAGATAGATACCATGGCCACAATAGCAACTCTTGCTCTATTGTCAATTTTAAGGGTTATTTCCTCAGTCCTCTACCTTCCTATAGACTCTATGCATAAGAAGCACTAAAGTTTAAAAACTCAACTGGGAGAAGAAAAAATCATAAGGATAATATTAAGTAATTTCAACATGCCTACTCAAGACATGTCCTTGTTTCTTTAGGCTCTCCAGATATGTATCTCTGAACTTTTCAAGGTTCCTTAGTTATCAATATTTTGACTAATTCAGATAGGATGCCAAGATGGTCATTCATATGGTATTTTACTATAAACTATCCATATAAATCAAAAAGAGATCACATGATCAAATCCATAAGCAATTCTTTGTGCATGGTCATGTCAAGCCTTTTTAAGCTTCTTAATGTCTTTAATCATTATCAAATAACGATCATTGACTGACTGTCCATCGTGCATCTCATATGCTGTGCGACTCTGATCACCTCACAACACTTATAGATGAATCAATGTGTCATTGGTATTGAACATATGCTCATGCATACGTTGGAGTTCATCTAATATAGACTTCAACATATAGCACCTATCTTTATTATCATTATCCATCCACTAATCAAGTATAGCTCGTTGACTTTGGATTGGACAGGTTGTTAACATCAGAATAATCTGGTAGAGAATATTACTTAATTTTCTAAAGTTAAGAATAATTTTTAGATTTGTGAGCCAGTCTATGTAATTGGTTTTGGTTAAACGATTGATATCTAGGATTTGAGCTAGAGGATTGAAAGCTGATATAATAAACAGTAGAGAGTAAAGATTCTAATTGAATGTTTATACTTTATTTTATAATTTGCTCTGAAAATTTTTAGATGCAAAAAGACTCCTGCTATTTTATCAGATCTCTCACACTCTTTGGGTGGAGAAATGAAAATCCTAATGTGACAACTAGATTTCTAGTGGGTGCTGCAGTCCCACCAATGCCGTACACCTCACTTAATAGTTATTGATAACAAGCACACCGATGTATGGACAACTCTTTGTCCAGATGCATCTCTAAGCATGTTGCAGCTACTTGATCTCTAAATCATATAGACTCACCTAACAATTATTGCCCACACTCTTTAGTTAAGTCAGACCCATCATTCACAAGCAGATGTAAAGCCATCATTGGGTCTCTCACCTAACAGTTATTGGGCCCAACCCCATCTTTATCCTAGAGTAACTCACTGCTAATAGAGTGGTTGCATGTTCCCGATGCAACTGAACCACTGTGACCAATCGAGAACAATCAACATCGGTAGCACGCCCGCACATCTACAATGGTGGAAGATCATTGGACTTAATATTTATAAAAAATTTTGGGTCTAGGTCTCATCTAATCAGTCATCACATGACTGATCTAATTGGCATGGGCTAAATCAACCTGTCAAGCAACTATATTGAGACTCAATCTTCCAAATTGGCCAGATAAGTGGAGATCGGTGGGGGTCTCCCTATTGCTTTCCTTAGACATCAATAAATTGGCTAGATCAACGTACAAAACCAATTAAATAACCACCTTTCAATTATTTACCTTAGATGCCAATTGGTTAATTGGTTCAAATAGGTTAGCTTAGGTGAATTAGATTCGAGCCATAGAGTCGAATTAGATCTTTAGGTTAATTGATTCTATATATGGGTATCAATCGATTCGATTAAAAATAATTGTATGATCTTAAACTCTATTGACCTAATCATAATCAATACTTGACTCAGTTTGATCAACTGCTAAATCGATTTAGATCCATTATGATCAAATCAAAAATCCTAGATGTAATCCAATTATATGACCTAATTTGATCTACCCATGACCAATCCCTTATGCACAAATATTAATTTCAAATCTTAAATCTAAATTTTCAGATCTAAATTTTTTGCATGAAAAGTAAGTTTTGATCTCAAAATAATTTTTAGATCATATATATAAATATATATCATATATATGAATAAAGTTCAGATCATAGAAACTAATTTCAGCCCTAAATATACTTTCATATATCATATATACGAATCAAAATAGATCTTGAAACTCTTTTCAGATCTAAACAATAAAACATATATCACATATATGCTAAAAAGTTAGATCTAAAATTTTATTTTAATTAGAAATTTTAGTATCATTCTAGGATAACCATTTAGCATAACAAATTATGTCAGGATAACTTTATGTCAGAATGATATAAAAAACTTTTAGATTTAAAATTTTTTTCTATAGATTTTATATCTAAATTCTAATCTCATGCATGTGACGTTGCTCTGATACCACTATTGGTATTTTATAGTTTTATGTATGCAAAAATTTTGAAATGAGTACACAGTAGAAATTTTAAAATTTAGATTAAAATTAATTTAATATAAGTATGCATAAGATTAAATCTTAAAATCATAAAATAGGATCTACATATGTGAGATAAGATTCAGATATAGAAATTAAATAGAAAAAAATAAATAGAACTTTATACTTTGGCACGAGTCCATCTACATCATGAACTGATGATCATAGATATCTTCTGAAGGTCCTTTGAAATCGCATAAGTGTCTGACCTCTATGGATATCCACATGAGACTTCAATCTGATCAGAAGCTTCTTGATCTCATCGGGATGCTAGCTCTCTTGTAAAGGTTACATCTTATGGCTGAAAACTTTTTTTTTCTCTCAAGATACTCTTAGAGAAGAAGAAGTAAATAGGAGGATGATGATCTCTACGCTAGAGATTATGAGAAGAACACTTTCTTCTCTTTTCTTCCTAAAATTCATGCACTAAATCTCTACACTAGAGATGAAAGAACATATGTCTAACTCTTGGATAAAGAGGAGAGAAAAATTCATGTCCAACTAGGACAAAGAGAGAGAGAGAAGAGGCCCTAACTACCAATCTTTGGTTGTTGGTAAGAAAGAAGAGATAAGGGCTAAGTTACCTTATGCCTTGGACCTTCATCCCGTGCCCTCTCCCTTGGATTTTTTTCATGCATGCCTCCCCTTATTTTTGGCATCAAAACCTGATCACATCACCCCCTCTTTATGCCCCATATGATGCCACGTTTAAATAGGAGAAGAGATAGGGTTTAGATGAGATAAGAGTCCAAACTCCCTTGAACTTTAGAATTTTTGACGCCACCCACCCTTTCTTCTTTTGCGCCCACATATCTCATGGAGAAAAATGGGTTTAAGTGAACTTCTTACATGCAACAAAGATCTCATGTCTTGAAGAATAAATAAGCATGAAAACAAGTGGGCGTGGGACTCCTTATGGCGCATGGAGAGGGAGAGTTCAAACACTTGTGGACTCTTTTTTAGGTGGCTGATTAAAATCAATTAAAACTCTAACCAATTCTAATCATATTAGAAATTGATTAGATCCAAATAGATTGAAATCTTATCTGATTAGGAGCCCAAATTATTTAGATTAAAATCTAATCTAATTAGGAATTAGATGTCACCTAATTAGAGGAGTCCTAGTCCTTTTGGACTCTCTCTTGGTGCTTGAGTCAAACTCGATTTAATCCTAATCTAATTAGAATTTAGTGCATCCATGAAGAATAAAATTCTTAGTCTAAATAGAAACTCAAACATTCTTTGTTAGATCTTAATCTAATTAGGAATTAAGTCAAAACCAAATCCTAATCAGACAAGAAATTATTCTTCCATGCAATTTGATTATCTCATAACCCAATTAGGCTTGATCAAATCAAACCTATATCAAGTCAAATTAAATCTAATTTAGTTAGACTTGACGCAAGTCCCATTGCTCAATCAAATTGAGTCAATTAGCAATTCAATTGCTAATTAATCCTCCTGTGACTCACTAACTCTTTAGCGAGTAACTTAATTGTAAGTTTTGTATTGGATTAATTATCAATCAAATTAATAATTAAATCCTATCACGATTCATAATCATAATTCAATCATCTGGTCAGTCAAAAATCTCTTTGTGTGTGACCCCATAGATTCTATTATATCTGATAGTGAGATATATTGTGATCTCTATCATAATATCATCAAAACTTCTTTCAATGGGTTAGAACCATTCCAACTCTGCCCATCAAAGATTATCGATCATCGAGATGATACTCATGGATCTCACAATCCACCAGTGACATCTAGCAATATGTAGTCGCAACCCAGCAGAATAAAAGGTGATGAACCTCTAGGTGCAGTTAATGTATGAGAAAGTTCCTCTATCGTGAGTCCCAACCAGATAGCAGGTCATGCATAAATCATCAAATCTCATCATCAGTCATAAATAGATTCAATTAGCTTAAGTCCATGTATGATTCTCATAATAATTTTTTTCCATCTATCACACTGCTATGGTCATAGACTTAAGGACTTAGCTTCTTAAATCTCATAGGACTACTCCCTTCTGCTAAGATCGATAGATTTTATCTAGGTGCACACCCTACTCCTACAGTGGATCAACTATCACCAACATCCACTATAAGGACTCATTGAGTCAATATTTATGTGTAGTCAAACTCCAGCAGCCTCACTGTGAGTAGCTGTAGCACCACGATCAAAGGACCAGTCACACTACTGCAGCATCGAGAAAGTCACTAACGGTGAGCAGACATCTATGTGACTTCTCATATTGGTCACTCTCAGTACTAATTATTTTCTAACAACTACTTGTACTCTCGTTCCAGTGTTACTATACCGTATACTTGAGACTCATCTATCTGAAGGAAGCGATCCATGCACTGATCTATCTGGATCAATCACCATCCCCATGATAATCCTATGATCAAGAATAATTTAAGAATTAACCATCAATGACACATGTCTCAAATTCTCAACTGTTTGAGAATATGTGTCATCATCTTGTTAATTCTTTGGATGATTTATAGACACATAAAATATGAATGATAATATAAATACCCATTAAGTACAAAATCATGTCCTAGTAATATGATATGCATTAGTCAAGAATGGCTTCTAGGGCATACATCCAACAATATGAAGGGAAGTAAAAGAGGTTACTTACCCATGAATCATTGTATACTCTCTTAAAAAAGATATCTTCTAAGATACCTGAAGAGAGAAAGAGAATGAGTTCTATTTCTTATGCTTCGACTATAGGATCGATTATGTATGCTATGCTATGTATCTGACTTGATGTCGCTTATGACTTAGATATTGTAAGTAAGTTTCAGACAGATCCAAGAGAAGATCATTGAAAAGCTATGAAAAGTATTCTCAAGTACTTAAAAAGGACTAGAGATGCTTTTCTGATATATGGTAGATCTGATCTTAAACTAGAAGATTTTATAGATTCTAGTTTTTAATCTGATCTAATGATAGCAAATCTATATCAAGATATGTATTTACTCTATATGGTGATGCTATGATCTCGAAAAATTTCAAACAACAGACTGTAGCTGACTCAATCACTGAGACAGAGTATATTGCTGCTAGTGAGGTTGCTAAGAAAGCCGTTTGGATAAAAAAAATTCATCTTAGAGTTGGGTATGATTTTTGAAATTGAACAACCCATATCACTTTGTTGTGATAATACTAGGGTAGTTGCTCAAGCTAAGGATCTGAGATCTCATCATAAATCGAAGCACATCCTAAGACGGTTCCACCTCATTCAAAATATTATCGAAAGACATGACATGTTCATAGAGCAAGTTGACATGAAGAACAATATAGTGGATTCATTCACTAAAACCTTATCATTGTAGTAGTTTGACCACCACCTAAATTGCATGGGCATCAAGTATGGGGCGATTGGCTCTAGTGTAAGTGGAAGAAAGAAAGAATTATGCCTTACAAGTCAATCACATATGTAATGCGTTGGGATATTTTTCTATATTTTATCTTTCAAACTCATATATTTGATATTTATTATTAATAATATTAAGCACTTTATTTTATTATATGCTACATCTTAATACTTGTTTAAGATTATAATGAATCCCATAGATTAGGGTAATGATTTTAAGGCCATGATGAGATCATGCCAGTAAGACTTAAATCTTTGATAGCCTTGATCTAAAATATTTTTAGTCATAGGATCATTGAGTCAGGGATCAATGATTTCGATAAGACTAGCACATCCTATGTATGCTCGATGGAGAGGGTGGTTGATCTCACAATCACTTGTGTGGTGACACTAATATAAGGATATGGATGCTCATTAGAGAATGAGTTCACTAAATTGATCAAACAGAAAATATCTAATGGAGTCTTATTTGTATGTCAGCTGATTGTTCTCTAGTGGGAGTAGTACAAGTGATCTTTAGACTTAAGATCACTATGGTACCTTATGTATACGAATCTATATTTTGGTTCATTCTCTAGCTTGATTCTTTGATCTTTATATGAGGTATTCTGGACATGGTGCAATGTGCATGGAGGTTGTGAGTGGTCAATAAGAAATTGATCACTTCTTAAAGAGAGCAAACATCCTATGTGATCTTATAGGTTGATGATTCGAAAAGTCTTTGACCAAAGCAGAATGATAATTAAATTTTTTTTTTAATATATCATCAACTGAATCATCATCTTCTGATCAAGATACATATAGATAAGCATTTGGACTTGACATGATTTCATGCCCATAGCTCATCTGGGGTATTGTATAATCGAAAGATTGAATTGCTCGATAACTCACCACTGAAAGATATTTTTAATATTTTTATCAAATTTTATCTCTTTTAGATAGTCATGACATATTGCTAAACATCAATTTTGACTTGTGGACTCACAAGAATTAAAAAAATTTAATTCAAAAATTAATTAGAAAGAGTTCTGATTAAAATTGATGTATTTGGACTGACCTAATCTACTCGGATTGGTTTAGATTATGAGCCTGAGTCCACTGTTGGCTAGATATGGAACCCAATGGATCACACACATTAGAATCTAATCTTGATCTGATTTAATTGGATTTATTATAAATCTTATGGATTAATTTTATATGCTAGCACATTGTATTCACCCAAATTTCAAATTAGATTAGTTCAAAGGTATTTGAGCTAAGCCTAACTTGTTGCCTTGAACCTAATTAGATTAGGTTTGAATCTTTGGTTTCTTATCTTATCAGTTGAAAGTGTTTCATCTGAACCAAACTCCTCCACACCACTTAAAGCCACACCATTTATTTTTATGTGCCCCATTTAATCTTGCGTTGAATGAAGGAGGAGTCCTTCTAATGCAAGACTCTTGTTTTCCCATGCCTTCCCTTAATTATTACATGCCAATTATTTATGAAATTTATGGGCATAGAAGAGGAGTCCTTCTATTTGAAGGCTCTTCTATGCCATTATTTCTCATACAAAGAATTTAATCCCCACGTGAAGAAGTGGTGGTGCCAAGAGTTGGCACCCCTTGGGACTCTTAGGTGCCTCTTCATTTCTTATTTAAAGGGGGCACCCCTTATAGGATAAGGGTTGATTCAAAGAAAAAGATGAGGGAAAAGGGAGAGAAAAATAGAAAGAAAAATAAGAGTGAAAAAAAAAAGGCAAGGGTTGCTTGTCCTAAGGTTTAGAATATCCAAGTGTTGGGTTTCTAAATCAAATTTGAGAGATAAGATCTTTTGAGAAAAGGTCCTTGGTGTGGTCTCAATGGAGGATTCAAAGGTATATAGGTGGGGGTGCTATCCATTCTTGAAGAAGAAAAAAAGGCAGTGCACTTGAGAAGAAGGCTGCAGCACTACACCAAGTTGGGAAAGATCCCAATCATTTCCTATGTGGATCACCATTGGAGGACATCTATTTTGATGTCTTGTGGAGATCATTCCTTGCACCAGATCCTCATCTTTTAGAAGGTATAATCTCTTACCTTATATGCATGCTTGATTGGTTTGATTGAAATCTATAAGGCTGATATAAGATTTGTGTTCCGATTGGCTAGTTTTAAGTGTTAAAACTTATTTTATACTTATCCAAAATTTTTAAAAACTATATTTCACTATGCAACTAGAACACAATATCCTATTTATGTCAAAAGAATTGAAGGACCTAAATAAAGTGTTAGATCTGATAAGTGTAGATTTGTAGGTTATCGTAAGGAGAGTATGGGATACTACTTCTACCACCCAATTGAATAAAAAATGTTTATCAATAGATATGCTATTTTTTTGAAAAAAAAGTTTATTTAAGAAAAAGACAGTGGGAGGATAGTTAAACTTGAAGAAGTTCAAGACCTATAAACCATCCAACAATAATTTTTCTATAGTCCACAAGTTAATCCTAAACTAGAAGTGCCCATTGATGAGGCACAACCATAACATACACTTTTTCTCTGAAGGTCAAATCAAGTGCATAATGTATCACTCAGATATGAATTTGTTATTGAGAATCACAGTGAGTCACACATCATTGAGAATGATAATCCTGTGATCTACTCGAAAGCAGTCATGAGTAGTGATTTTGACAAACGATTTGAGGTCATGAAATCCTCAATAGACTCGATGTATACCAACTAATTATGGACTTTAGTTGATATGCCTAAGGGTGTGACTCCAATAGGTTGCAAATGGATTTTCAAGAAGAAGATTGAAGTTGATGTCTGAGTAAAAACCTATAAGACTAGCCTAGTGGCAAAAGATTTCAAACAAAAGAAACATGTTGACTATTAAATATTTATAGGGATGACATACTACTCATTGAGAATGATACACTACTCATTGAGAATGATATCTCAAGTCTTCTATCAGTCAAGATTTGGCTATCACATAAGTTTTCAATGAAAGACTTGGGTGAAGCATCCTACATACTTGGTATAAATATTTATAGGGATAGATCTAAGAGGATGCTAAGTTTATCTCAGTCTGGGTACATAAATCTCATATTAAAAGGGTTCAACATGGATGGGTATAGAGAGGTTACTTACCATGAGTCATGACATACATCTCTCTAAGAAAATATCTCCTAGGACACTTGAAGAGAGAGAAATAATAAGTACAATCCCTTATGCTTCAGTTATGAGATCTATTATATATGCTATGCTATATACCAAGTCTAATGTAGCTTATGCTTTAGGCATAATAAATAGATATTTGGCAGATCCTAGAATGGATCATTAAAAAGCAGTAAAAAATATTTTTAAGTACTTAAGAAAGACTAGAGATATTTTTTTATATATGATGGATCAGACTTGAAACTAGAGAAATATATAGATTCTAATTTTCAATCTGACCTTATGATAGCAAATCTATCTCAAATATCTATTTACTCTATATGGAGGAGCAGTGAGTTAAAAGAGTTTCAAATAGTAGACTATAGCTAACTCAGTCACTGAGATAGAGTACATTACTGTAAGTGAAGCTGCTAAAGAAGCTGTCTGATGAAAAAGTTCATCATTGAGTTGAATGTGGTTCTAGAGATTGAACAACTTTTGCCACTTTATTGTAATAAGATCAGGGCTATTGGTCAAAAAAAGGAACCGAGTTCTCATCAGAAATCTAAGCACATCCTAAGGCACTTCCACCTCATTCATTATAGAAAGATAAGATACAATCATAGAATAAATTAATATGAAGAACAACATAGCAGACCTATTCACTAAAATCTTATCATAGCAGCAGTTTGATCACCACCTTGATAGCATGGGCATCAGGTATACGGCAATTAGCTTTAGTGTAAGTAGAAGATTGAATTTCTATTCTATCTTTATACTTATGTATATGATATTGATTATTTATTAATAATATGAGGTATTATGTTTCATCATATACTGTATTTTATTATCTCATTTATGATTAATTAAGATTATGATGAACTCCATAGTTAAGACAATGATTTTAGGGCTATGATAAGATCATACCAGTGAAATCTAAAATTTTGATAGGTTCAATCTAAAATATTGTCAGTTATAGGATTATTGGGAGATCGATAATGCTGATAAGACTAGCACATCCTATGTACACTCAATGAAGAGAATGATTGATCTCACAATCATTTATATGAAAACACTAATACAAAGATGTGGGTACTCATTAGAGCATGAGTTTATGGAACTGATACATACGGAGAACATATGATGGAGTTTTACTAACATGTCAAAAGATAGTTCTCTGATAGAAGTGGTATAAGTGATCCTTAAACCTAAGATCACCATGGTACCTTATATATATGGATCTATGCTTTGGTCTATACCCTAGTATAATTCTCTAAGATATGTGTGGGATATTTTGGGCATAATGAAGTGTGTATGGAGGTTATGAGTGGCCAACAAGAAATTAATTATTCTTTGTAAGTAGAGAGAACATTCTATATGATCTCATAGGATTATGACTCAGAAAGTCTTTAGCCAAAGCAGGATCAAAACTAGAAAGAGTTTCTAATGTTTCATCAATTAAGTTATTATCATTAGATTGAGGTACATATAGATAAATATTTGAGATTGATATGATTTCATTCCCATGGCTTATCTAGGAAGTTGTCTAATCAAAGAATTGAATTGCATAATAATTTTTCATGGATGGATGTTTTAGTTGTTCGACCAAAATATCATATATTATGGGTAGGCATGATACATTACTAGATGTCAATCTTGACTTGTAGGCTCTCATGAATTAAATAGCTTAATTTAGTTATTAATTATAAGAGTTCTAATTAATTGAAGCATAAGGATTTAACATATTTTGAGACTAATTAATTAGAAGAGTTCTAATCAACTTAGGTAGATATGAGCTTGGGCCTACTACTAGATAGATGTGGAACCCAATAGATCAGATACTTAGAGAATTGGTCAATGACTTAATATCAGACCTTGGAGGACCTAATTGGATTTATATGAAATGCTAATGAGGACTATAGGCATGCTAGCATATATCAAATCCTAACTAATTCCTCAACAATTTTGACTAGTCAAAGTTTAACATGTCAGAGGTTTGATGTGTTAAAGGATTGACGCCATCAAACTCTATGTCCTAACTAACTGACGCAAAGTGTTTTGATGCCAAGAAGCCTCAGGTGAAAGAAAAGGAGGTGAAACTCCTTGGAGGGGTTTTGTGTGTGCACCAAATACTCCTCATGCCGAAGAGTTTGGGCGGCACAAGAGACTCTCATGTTAAATAGGAGGCTTCACGCTTAACACAGATAGGGATTTGGGGAGTTCAAGTGAAGTGTTTAATTCCCCAAGTTTTCTCACGCTTCCTGAAAAGGGAAAAAGACAAGAGAAAGGATCGATGATTTTCTTGAAAAGAGTGTTGGATTTCAATTGTGTAGCAGAATATGATTTTTAAATTTTTTATGCTTTTAAAATAAGTTTTAACACTTAAAACAATACAACCGGAACACAAACCCTAGGAACACCTTATAGATTTCCATCAAATAAATCAAGCATGCATATTAGGTAGAAGTTATACCTTTCTGAAGATGATGATCTGGTGCAAGGATGGTCTCTACAAGACACCAAAGTAGATATCCTCCAATGGTGATCCACACAGGATTGATCAAGGTCTTTCCCAACTTGATGTAGTGCTGCAACCTTCTTCACAAGTCCAGTGCTGATTTTCTTCCCAAGGAACGGATTGCACCATCACCTGATTGCCTTCAATCCTCCTTAAAAGCCACATCAAAATTTTTTTGTCAAAACATCTCACCACCCAAGATTGATTTAGAAACCCAATTTTTGAAAATTCTAAACCCTAGGATTAGCAACCTTTGCTTTTCCTTCTCTCTTGTCTTTTCTTTCTGTTTTTTCTCTCTTTTGTTCTTATCTTTTTCTCAGATTTTTTTCTATCCTTTTTTTTTCTCAATCCCATGCCTAACAACCCAAGGAATAGCACCAAAATAACCAAGGTAGCACCCTCTTTTTATAAGGAAAGAAGGGGCGTGAGAAACAACCCTTGGTGCTACCATTACTTGACGTGGTGACTCCTTGTTTTCTATGATGATTTAATTCACCATGGGAAGTTAGTTAGGAATTTAATAAGCAAAAGGACTCCTCCTCTATGCACAACTCTCTAAGCACCATCAGATGCCACTTCACAATAATAAAAAGGCATGGAATAAATAGAATATATGGAAGGTTGTTAAGAGGTGTAATAAAGAAGGACTCTCCTTCTTAACGCCATTCAAATGGGGTGCTATATTTAATAAGGCGTGGAGATCTAGTGAGGCGGCATGGAGGAAGTTAGGTTCACATGGAACTCTTCCATGGGATAAGGTAAGAAACCAAAGGACCAAACCTAATCCTATTAGGTCAAGGCATCAGGGTAGACTTAGCTTAAATATCTTTGAACTAACCTTCTTGGGAACTTGAGTTAATACAATGTGCTGGCATATT
Organism: Elaeis guineensis; assembly: GCF_000442705.2. Lineage (NCBI taxonomy): Eukaryota > Viridiplantae > Streptophyta > Magnoliopsida > Arecales > Arecaceae > Elaeis > Elaeis guineensis. The sequence goes on along the minus strand of NC_026007.2, from coordinate 20,739,731 downwards.
AATTTAATCCATAAAATTTATAATAAATCTAATTAGATCAAATCAAGATCAAATTTCAAAGTGTATAACCTATTGAATTCTATATCTAGCTAGCAATGGACTTAGACTCATGACCTAAAGCAATCCAATTAGATTAGGTCAGTCCAAATGCATCAATTAATCAAAACTCTTTTTAATTAATTTTTGAATTAAATTTTTTTAATTCTTGTGAGTTCACAAGTCAAGATTAATATCTAACAATATGTCATGACTATCCAAAAGATATAAAATTGAGTAGAATACCAAAAATACCCTTCAGTGGCAAGTTACTATGTAATTCGATCTTTTGATCATACAACATTTCAGATGAGCTATGGGTATGAATCATGTCAAGTCCAAATACTTATCTATATATATCTCAGTTAGAAGATGATAATTTAGATGATGAAACATTAGAAACTCTTTCCAATTATCATTCTGATTTTAGCCAAAGACTTCTTGAATCATCAATTTATGAGATCACATAGGATGTTCGCTCCTCTTATAAGGAGTGATCGATTTTTTGTTGACCACTCACAACCTCTATACATATTGCATCATATCTAGAACACCCCACACAAGGCTCAAAGAGTCAAGTTAGGGAATGAACTAAAACACAGATTCATATACATAAGAAACTATGGTGATCTCAGGTCTAAGGATCACTTACACTGCTCCCACTAGAGATCAATCAGTTGACAAGTATATAAGACTCAATCAGATGTTCTCTTGATAGATCAATTCAGTGAACTTATTCTCTAATGAGCATCCACATCTTTGTACTAGTGTCACTACATAAGTGATTGTGAGAGCAACCATCCTCTCCGTCAAGCATATATAGGATGTATTAATCTTATAGATATCATTGATCTCCAACTCAATGATCCTACGATTGAGAATATTTTAGATCAGAGCTATCAAAAATTTAGATCTCACTGGTATGATCTCATCATGGCCCTAAAATCATTATCCTAATCTATAAGATTTATTATAATCTTAAACAAGTATTAAGATGTAGGTAGCATCTAATGAAATAAAATACTTAATTTTATTAATAATTAATATCAAATACATAAATTTGAAAGATAAAATATAGAAAAATATCCTATCACATCATACATGTGATTAGCTTGTAGAACATTATTTTTTCAAGCTTCCACTTACACTAAAGCCAATCACCCCTATACTTGATGCTCATATAATCTAGGTGGCGATCAAACTACTATTGTGACAAGGCCTTGGTGAATGGGTCCGCTATATTATTCTCGATGTCAACTCGCTCTACAATCGTATCTTGTCTTTCGACAATCTTTTGAATGAGGTGAAACTGTCTCAGGATATGATTGGATTTGTGATGAGATCTTGGTTCCTTTGCTTGAGTAACAGCCCCAGTGTTATCACAGTAAAGGGGCACGAGATATACAATCTCAAAAAATCATATCCAACTCTGAGATGAACTTCTTCATCCAGACGGCTTCCTTAGCAGCCTCGCTAGCAGCAATATACTCTATCTCAGTAACTGAGTTAACTATAGTCTGTTATTTAAAACTCTTCCAACTCACTGCACCACCATATAGAGTGAATACATACCCTAATATGGATTTGCTATCATTTGGATTAGATTAAAAATTAGAATCTATAAAATATTCTAGTTTCATATTAGATCCATCATAAATAAGAAAAGCATCTCTAATCCTTCTCAAGTATTTGAGAATATTTTTCACAGCTTTCTAACGATTCTCTTCTAGATCTACCTGAAATCTGCTTACAATACCTAAAGTATAAGCCATATTAGTTCTGGTACATGGCATAATATACATAATCGATCCTACAATCGAAGTATAAGAAATAGATTTCATTCTCTCTCTCTCTTCAGGTATCTTTGAGATATCTTCTTAGAGAGATGTTGTCACGCCTCCGACCCGAGATTTGAATCGAGGGTCATGGCAACCGCCGCATACTTATAGAATACTTTTCCCATAAGCATGCAAGGCATCTCATCATGATATCTTCACAAACAGTTAAATAAATTTTTCTTTATTCAATAATCAAACCTTGGTTCAAATAACAAATCAAAACTAAGTGTTCAAAAGAAAGTAACTGTCTGACAAAGTCAATTCTAAAAATAAAACTAAAGGTCTTGAATTAATTCTGAGAAAAATCCTAAATCAATGAGTTAACTCCATCTCTAATCGCTCTCCCAACCAAAATCCCACATCATGCTAATTTTCTGGATCTGTAAGAAAAACATAAAACTTATCATGAGCTAAATAGCCCAGTAAGCAGTGTATACTTTTAACTGAATAATCAGGCAAATAATACTATGCATCACAAATCAATATGTAATTTCATGAAATCATAATCATACTGTCAATCATATATAAAAGTCAATTCATCATAATTTCCAATTATGCTTTTCTTCTTAAATTCATCAATTTCTTAAATTCTTCTTACCAACCATGACTATGACCACATTATCCCTGTGGCAGGGTCATAATACCGCGTATCTGCTTGCGGTGGGCTGCGAATCATCTGGCAGCCAAGTCCTTTGGAACCGCTGGTCTAACTGGCGGTTTTATCGCTGGTCTATCTGACGACATGTCGCTGGTCTCACTGGCGACATAAATCCTCAGGACAGTCAATTGCCAACGTATATGCCCCCATTGGCGGGGTCCTCAACACAGTCAGGTTGTCAATTTCATATTGTCTTCCAATTCATATATTATTTTCAAGAATAATAAAATAAATTGATATTCGAGTCAAATCAATTATAACATTCTTTGAGATCATATATCATCATAATAATTGCTCCATAAATAACTTCAATCATAAAAAATTTTCTACAATTAACTTTCATCATAAATAATTTTCAACAATTATTTCAATAAAAATTACAATCGCAAGCATGCATAAATTTATTTAATTCATAATTTACCAGATAAATTGAGTAAAAGTAAACACTACTTACCTCAAACGTATTCCAATAAATCTACATAATTCTATAAATTTTCTTCCAAAAATTCTGTTCATAGATCATATGGCGATATCCCATGATCAAATATCCACAATCCTATACAGAATTAATTTCAATAATTAGAAAGAATACGAATACCATATTTCAACGGTTTAGATTGGGTCCGATCATCTAATTTTATCTAATCAAAATCTAATTAGGACCTAAATGATCCAAAGTTTGACTATCAGATCAAATCAGATTCGAAGTGATAGGATCGAGGTTTCTTCATCGATTTCATAAAATCAAGTGGAGAGAGAGAATCAGAGGAGAGAGAATTCATGAGGTACAATTCGAATTGATCAAGTGACACAATCCAACATTACGATTGATCCAATATCTCAATTGGTGAAATCAATCATGATCAAATCAAATCATGGCTAGATCGAAATCATGGATGATCAAATCTAAAGATTCATGGTCTGATTAAGGTGGGTGCCAGTACGCTGTCTGACAATCATGGATCAGGGTTCTTCATTAGAATCAGATCAGACTTATTAAAAGAAATTTCTTCATTCACTAACCTTTTTTTAGAGAGAGAATCAATCAAGAGAGAAAATATTTTAGAGAGAGAAAATTCTAGAGAGAAAACTCATCTTGAATTCTTCAGACAATATGATTCAACAAATTCTGATCGATCAGATCAAATCATGCTAAAATTAACATGTGGACAATTCAATAAGATCATGAGAAATAAAATCTAAAAATACTTGATCTGATCAAAGTGGATGTCGGTGTACCGTCCGACGATCACGGATCAAAAATCCATCACGAGGATCATTTAAATTCATCATCATTCTTCTCAAAATTCTAAAAATCTTAGGAGAGATAATCTAGAGAGAGAATTCTAGAGAGAGAGAGTAGAGAGAGAAAGTCCAATTCTAGAGAGAGAAAATACTAGTTCAGGCTGAAGAGAGAGAGGAAAGAGAGAGAAACTCTCTTTCTCATATTTTATTATTTATATCATTATTTATTAATTAATTTAATGATTTTTCTTTTCTTTTCTTTTCTCTCTCTCTCTCTCTTTTTTTCATGGAAGAGAGAGGAGAGAAAATCCTATTTATTATTATTATATTATTATTATTTTATTTTTCTTTTTTTTTTCTTTTCTTTTTCCTCTTTTTCTTTTCTTTTTCCTTTCTTTTCCTTCTTCTTCCTTTCTTTTTCTTTTTCTTTTTCTTTTTCTTTTTTTTAGAGAGAGACAATAGAGAGAGAGAAATAGGGAGAAAGAGGGAAAAGAGGAAATTTTTCTCTTTTCTTATTATTATTATTTTTTTCTATTTTATTATTTTTCTATTTTGCATTTTCTTTTCTTTTTTTTTCTTTTTCCTTTTTCTTTTCTTTTCTTTTTCCTTCTCTTCTTTTCTTCCTTCTTTCCTCTTTTTTGGCCGAACGGGAGGGGAACAGAGGGGCGTCGCCTGTGGTCCGGCAGGCTGCAGTGGCACGGTCGATGGTCCGACAGTGGTGGCCGACAGCAGGGAGCAACAGAACGCCGGCGGTGAGGCTCGGCCGGCGGGAGATTTAGAAAAAAAAATGAAAAACAGGGGACCGCCTCCTTTCCACGGATTTCTCCGGTCATTGGCCTATCACCGGCGGCCATGACTTTCAGAAAAGATAGATAGAGGGGTGGGGGTCTAAACTTAAGGGTGAGATGCCGCAAACGACGGCGTCGATGGTCGGAAAAGGGTGAAAGATGACTCGGCCGAACAGGGGAAAAATAGGGCATCATTTTCTTCTCGATTTCCGGCAAAGTCGGCGACCGACAATGATGTTTGGGGCCAGAGGGGAAATGGAAGAAGGAGAGGAAGAAAGGTTGGAGCCTTACCTGAGCTCCGGCGGCGTCTTCGGCCTCTGTTTTCCGGCGAGCACAAGAATAGGAGGCCGTGGCTTCAATCAGGAAAATCGGAGAAAAATCTCCGGCAATCATCGGTGGCTGTAGGGTCTACCCATAGAGGAGAGAGGAAGGGTTCTTATAGAGCTCGTCCTAGGGTCTTTCAATGGCCCTAGGACTCCGATTCTTGATCGGAGAAGAGGAAGACTCCGATCGGGAGTCTTCCTGCTCTGTTTTTTTTTTTTTTTTTTTTTTTTTGGGCTTTGATCTGCTGGGCTGGGCTTTGGGCTTGGTTTGGGCTATAACATTCTTCACCCCTAAAAAGAAATTTCATCCTCGAAATTTTCATACCTGTAGTCTCGAAGAGCTGGGGATATTTTTGCTTGAGTCTTCATAGTTTCTTACTTGAATCTCATCCTCAAATATTTCAAAATTCTAATTCTTAATACAAATTCATTCTTAAATCATTTCATAAGGAAAAAGTCAATACATTAATATTAATCTGATACGGAACCATTCATTTTCTTATTCATCAAGATCAACATCTCAAAGATTTTCATATTTCAAGATTTCAAAATTATGATCTCATTTCCTGTAAAAATTAATTGTTCAATATCTCATAACTCAAATTAAAATCAAATCTATCTCTTGTGAATAGAAGAGGATCAATGTCTCTATTCTTGCATAAGTACTTCATTCATCATCATCATTCATTTTTTTTTTCAAAATATTAACCACTCTTAATTTCAACCCATCATAAGATAGGAAAAACATACTTCTTATGAATCATATGATGACATCCTAATCAATCAAAATTCAAAAATATTTTCTCTTATTCATACTTTCAAAGGTTAAATATTTATCATTTCAATCTCATTCTCGAACTTTTGATATTTTATTTCTCGATGCAACTTCATCATTAAGTCATTTCATAAAGATTGAATCAATATCACCATTGTTGATTGAATCAATATCACTATTTCTAGTCATCGAAATTTTCTTACTCAAACCCTCAAACTCTTAATTAATCAATCATTATCAAATTAAATTATAAATAACTCCAATCCATCTTTTGTAGAACAATCATCAATATCAATAGATAACCTCAATCTTTTTCATTCAGTCTGAGAAATAATAATAATCAAAAGAGTTCTAACTTCAAATTTCATTATACCCTGGAGATAATTATTTGAGTATACTAATCTAAGATCAAAATCATCATTCGATAAATAATCTTAAATTCTTTCTAATAAATAGAGAATTATAAAATTTAATTCTAAGATAGAAAAAAATTTATCTCTAAATATTCTAAATCTAAAATCAAAAATCAAAGGTCCACTCATCCTAGAATTAGGATGCTAATTATTTTTGTAGCATAGTAGGTGGAAGCTCTACTTTTGAAAATCATATTAGGGATATCCAAAAATAATTCAAAATTTTAAAATATTATTCTTTCTAATATCAATAAATTTCTTGTATCAAACCATATCATCTATCATAATTCTTTAACTCAAAGGGTCAACATTCCTGACTTACTCAAAGTAGTTCAGATTACCATGCTTCCGCTGCGCACTCTGATCTAACAATCAAAATTTCTTAGGTTCACCAAAAAAAAATTGGATCAAATTATTTCTTTATCCTCAAATTTAAAATTTCAATTGAAATCAAAGATTAACTTTCGATTCTCATTCATACCTTTACTGGTGTACAATAATCTTGATTAACCCTTGAGTCCAATATCATATTTAAACCATCATATAGATTTACTATAATCAATATGAATCAAATCTCAATTCTCATATCAATTCAATTCGATAATTTTCAAACCAAAAATCTTTATAAGTCAAATTAATGAAAAAAAAAAAAAAATCCTTCGATGCTCCACCAAATTTGGACATAATCAGAATATATAAGAATTTCAAATCATTATTTTTTTTTCTAAAATTTCTATCATCAGGATCTCCAATATCTATCAAATATCCTTTCATAACAATCATACAAGCTTTAAAAAAAATCAAATCTCCATTTAATAGTAGATTCAATTAAGGACCTTGTTAACAAAAGCAAAGGAACTCCATATCAATTTCTAAATCCAAAATTTTTAAATTATAAATTCACATGGATCCCTTAATCTGAAATAAATATAAATCAGATCTTTTATCTTAATCTGAAGATATCAATTTTTCATTAACAACCTCAACAATAATATCAGAAAATCTCTTGATCAACTTAGATACGAAGTCTTTAAATTAAAATTTCATACACATCATGTAGTCTCTAAGAGACATAATAAGATCCATTATTTAGATCTAAGGATGATGATTAAAGATTCCAGTACGATGAATATTCTACAACCTCATAATCGATTTCATCAATAAGAAATAGGTTTCTTTGCAATATCCTCAAATATACATTCATCCTAATATGCCACTTTATATATAATCCACATATCAAATTCAATTTCGATAAATATTCCAATCAAGCATCATAAAAAAAATTTTCTTAGCCCATTCTGGAATAACATTTTATCGTCAAGTCTTTATCTTGCTAATAATAGTCAACTTCTCAACTAGAAGTAATATCATAGTATTATTCTCACATCGAATTTGAACTTACGATTCACTTGAATAACCAATGATCAAATTAATAACCATAATGCACAATAAAATTTTATATCAATCCTTTTGTGATTACTTTCGATCAAGATCTAACTAATCATATCATGATCTATAGATCATCCATCATATTTCCAACTCCATATGTCATAATCTCTTGCGATCCTTTTATACATAATTTCAATATTTAATCAAAAATTTTAAATATTTCTCCCACTACAATCATCAAAGATCTACACTATAATATCCCTGGTGTCTATCCACTTACATCCATTCTATATCTGATTCTATGTTTCATAATTCATCTACTTATGCTCTGATACCATATTAATTGTCACGCCCCCGACCCGAGATTTGAATCGAGGGTCATGGCAACCGCCGCATACTTATAGAATACTTTTTCCATAAGCATGCAAGGCATCTCATCATGATATCTTCACAAACAGTTAAATAAATTTTTTTTTATTCAATAATCAAACTTTGGTTCAAATAACAAATCAAAACTAAGTGTTCAAAAGAAAGTAACTGTCTGACAAAGTCAATTCTAAAAACAAAACTAAAGGTCTTGAATCAATTCTGAGAAATATCCTAAATCAATGAGTTAACTCCATCTCTAATCGCTCTCCCAACCGAAATCCCACATCATGCTAATTTTCTGGATCTGTAAGAAAAACATAAAACTTATCATGAGCTAAATAGCCCAGTAAGCAGTGTATACTTTTAACTGAATAATCAGGCAAATAATACTATGCATCACAAATCAATATGTAATTTCATGAAATCATAATCATACTGTCAATCATATATAAAAGTCAATTCATCATAATTTCCAATTATGCTTTTCTTCTTAAATTCATCAATTTCTTAAATTCTTCTTACCAACCATGACTATGACCACATTATCCCTGTGGCAGGGTCATAATACCGCGTATCTGCTTGCGGTGGGCTGCGAATCATCTGGCAGCCAAGTCCTTTGGAACCGCTGGTCTAACTGGCGGTTTTATCGCTGGTCTATCTGGCGACATGTCGCTGATCTCACTGGCGACATAAATCCTCAGGACAGTCAATTGCCAACGTATATGCCCCCATTGGCGGGGTCCTCAACACAGTCAGGTTATCAATTTCATATTGTCTTCCAATTCATATATTATTTTCAAGAATAATAAAATAAATTGATATTCGAGTCAAATCAATTATAATATTCTTTGAGATCATATATCATCATAATAATTGCTCCACAAATAACTTCAATCATAAAAATTTTTCTACAATTAACTTTCATCATAAATAATTTTCAACAATTATTTCAATAAAAATTACAATCGCAAGCATGCATAAATTTATTTAATTCATAATTTATCAGATAAATTCAGTAAAAGTAAACACTACTTACCTCAAACGTATTTCAATAAATCCACATAATTCTATAAATTTTCTTCCAAAAATTTTGTTCATAGATCATATGGCGATATACCATGATCAAATATCTACAATCCTATACAGAATCAATTTCAATAATTAGAAAGAATAGGAATACCATATTTCAACGGTTTAGATTGGGTCCGATCATCTAATTTTATCTAATCAAAATCTAATTAGGACCTAAATGATCTAAAGTTTGACTATCAGATCAAATCAGATTCGAAGTGATAGGATCGAGGTTTCTTCATCGATTTCATAAAATCAAGTGGAGAGAGAGAATCAGAGGAGAGAGAATTCATGAGGTACAATTCGAATTGATCAAGTGACACAATCCAACATTACGATTGGTCCAATATCTCAATTGGTGAAATCAATCATGATCAAATCAAATCATGGCTAGATCGAAATCATGGATGATCAAATCTAAAGATTCATGGTCTGATTAAGGTGGGTGCCAGTACGCTGTCTGACAATCATGGATCAGGGTTCTTCATTAGAATCAGATCAGACTTATTAAAAGAAATTTCTTCATTCACTAACCTTTTTTTAGAGAGAGAATCAATCAAGAGAGAAAATATTTTAGAGAGAGAAAATTCTAGAGAGAGAAAACTCATCTTGAATTCTTCAGACAATATGATTCAACAAATTCTGATCGATCAGATCAAATCATGCTAAAATTATCATGTGGACAATTCAATAAGATCATGAGAAATAAAATCTAAAAATACTTGATCTGATCAAAGTGGATGTCGGTGTACCGTCCGACGATCATGGATCAAAAATCCATCACGAGGATCATTTAAATTCATCATCATTCTTCTCAAAATTCTAAAAATCTTAGGAGAGATAATCTAGAGAGAGAATTCTAGAGAGAAAGTAGAGAGAGAAAGTCCAATTCTAGAGTGAGAAAATACTAGTTCAGGCTGAAGAGAGAGAGGAAAGAGAAAGAAACTCTCTTTCTCATATTTTATTATTTATATCATTATTTATTAATTAATTTAATGATTTTTCTTTTCTTTTCTTTTCTCTCTCTCTCTCTCTTTTTTTCATGGAAGAGAGAGGAGAGAAAATCCTATTTATTATTATTATATTATTATTATTTTATTTTTCTTTTTTTTTTTCTTTTCTTTTTCTTCTTTTTCTTTTCTTTTCCTTCTTCTTCTTTTCTTTTTCTTTTTCTTTTTCTTTTTCTTTTTTTTAGAGAGAGACAATAGAGAGAGAGAAATAGGGAGAAAGAGGGAAAAGAGGAAATTTTTCTCTTTTCTTATTATTATTTTTTTTTCTATTTTATTATTTTTCTATTTTGCATTTTATTTTCTTTTTTTTTTTTCTTTTTCCTTTTTCTTTTCTTTTCTTTTTCCTTCTCTTCTTTTCTTCCTTCTTTCCTCTTTTTTGGCCGAATGGGAGGGGAACAGAGGGGCGTCGCCCATGGTCCGGCGGGCTGCAGTGGCACGGTCGATGGTCCGACAGTGGTGGCCGACAGCAGGGAGCAACAGAACGCCGGCGGTGAGGCTCGGCCGGCGGGAGATTTAGAAAAAAAAAATGAAAAACAGGGGACCGCCTCCTTTCCACGGATTTCTCCGGTCATTGGCCTATCACCGGCGGCCATAACTTTTGGAAAAGACAGATAGAGGGGTGGGGGTCTAAACTTAAGGGTGAGATGCCGCAAACGATGGCGTCGATGGTAGGAAAAGGGTGAAAGATGACTCGGCCGAACAGGGGAAAAATAGGGCATCATTTTCTTCTCGATTTCCGACAAAGTCGGCGACCGACAATGATGTTTGGGGCCAGAGGGGAAACGGAAGAAGGAGAGGAAGAAAGGTTGGAGCCTTACTTGAGCTCCGGCGGCGTCTTCGGCCTCTGTTTTCCGGCGAGCACAAGAATAGGAGGCCGTGGCTTCAATCAGGAAAATCGGAGAAAAATCTTCGGCAATCATCGATGGCTGTAGGGTCTACCCATAGAGGAGAGGGGAAGGGTTCTTATAGAGCTCATCCTAGGGTCTTTCAATGGCCCTAGGACTCCGATTCTTGATCGGAGAAGAGGAAGACTCCGATCGGGAGTCTTCCTGCTCTACTTTTTTTTTTTTTTTTTTTTTTGGGCTTTGATCTGCTGGGCTGGGCTTTGGGCTTGGTTTGGGCTATAACATTCTTCACCCCTAAAAAGAAATTTCGTCCTCGAAATTTTCATACCTGTAGTCTCGAAGAGCTGGGGATATTTTTGCTTGAGTCTTCATAGTTTCTTACTTGAATCTCATCCTCAAATATTTCAAAATTCTAATTCTTAATACAAATTCATTCTTAAATCATTTCATAAAGAAAAAGTCAATACATTAATATCAATCTGATACGGAACCATTCATTTTCTTATTCATCAAGATCAACATCTCAAAGATTTTCATATTTCAAGATTTCAAAATTATGATCTCATTTCCTGTAAAAATTAATTGTTCAATATCTCATGACTCAAATTAAAATCAAATCTATCTCTTGTGAATAGAAGAGGATCAATGTCTCTATTCTTGCATAAGAACTTCATTCATCATCATCATTCATTTTTTTTTTTCAAAATATTAACCACTCTTAATTTCAACCCATCATAAGATAGGAAAAACATACTTCTTATGAATCATATGATGACATCCTAATCAATCAAAATTCAAAAATATTTTTTCTTATTCGTACTTTCAAAGGTTAAATATTTATTATTTCAATCTCATTCTCGAACTTTTGATATTTTATTTCTCGATGCAACTTCATCATTAAGTCATTTCATAAAGATTGAATCAATATCACCATTGTTGATTGAATCAATATCACTATTTCTAGTCATCGAAATTTTCTTACTCAAACCCTCAAACTCTTAATTAATCAATCATTATCAAATTAAATTATAAATAACTCCAATCCATCTTTTGTAGAACAATCATCAATATCAATAGATAACCTCAATCTTTTTCATTCAGTCTGAGAAATAATAATAATCAAAAGAGTTCTAACTTCAAATTTCATTATACCCTGGAGATAATTATTTGAGTATACTAATCTAAGATCAAAATCATCATTCGATAAATAATCTCAAATTCTTTCTAATAAGTAGAGAATTATAAAATTTAATTCTAAGATAGAAAAAAATTTATCTCTAAATATTCTAAATCTAAAATCAAAAATCAAAGGTCCACTCATCCTAGAATTAGGATGCTAATTATTTTTGTAGCATAGTAGGTGGAAGCTCTACTTTTGAAAATCATATTAGGGATATCCAAAAATAATTCAAAATTTTAAAATATTATTCTTTCTAATATCAATAAATTTCTTGTATCAAACCATATCATCTATCATAATTCTTTAACTCAAAGGGTCAACATTCCTGACTTACTCAAAGTAGTTCAGATTACCATGCTTCCGCTGCGCACTCTGATCTAACAATCAAAATTTCTTAGGTTCACCAAAAAAAAGTTGGATCAAATTATTTCTTTATCCTCAAATTTCAAATTTCAATTGAAATCAAAGATTAACTTTCGATTCTCATTCATACCTTTACTGGTGTACAATAATCTTGATTAACCCTTGAGTCCAATATCATATTTAAACCATCATATAGATTTACTATAATCAATATGAATCAAATCTCAATTCTCATATCAATTCAATTCGATAATTTTCAAACCAAAAATCTTTATAAGTCAAATTAATGAAAAAAAAAAAAAATCCTTCGATGCTCCACCAAATTTGGACATAATCAGAATATATAAGAATTTCAAATCATTATTTTTTTTTCTCAAATTTCTATCATCAGGATCTCCAATATCTATCAAATATCCTTTCATAACAATCATACAAGCTTCAAAAAAAATCAAATCTTCATTTAATAGTAGATTCAATTAGGGACCTTGTTAACAAAAGCAAAGGAACTCCATATCAATTTCTAAATCCAAAATTTTTAAATTATAAATTCACATGGATCCCTTAATCTGAAATAAATATAAATCAGATCTTTTATCTTAATCTGAAGATATCAATTTTTCATTAACAACCTCAACAATAATATCAGAAAATCTCTTGATCAACTTAGATACGAAGTCTTTAAATTAAAATTTCATACACATCATGTAGTCTCTAAGAGACATAATAAGATCCATTATTTAGATCTAAGGATGATGATTAAAGATTCCAGTACGATGAATATTCTACAATCTCATAATCGATTTCATCAATAAGAAATAGGTTTCTTTGCAATATCCTCAAATATACATTCATCCTAATATGCCACTTTATATATAATCCACATATCAAATTCAATTTCGATAAATATTCCAATCAAGCATCATAAAAAAAACTTTCTTAGCCCATTCTGGAATAACATTTTATCGTCAAGTCTTTATCTTGCTAATAATAGTCAACTTCTCAACTAGAAGTAATATCATAGTATTATTTTCACATCGAATTTGAACTTACAATTCACTTGAATAACCAATGATCAAATTAATAACCATAATGCACAATAAAATTTTATATCAATCCTTTTGTGATTACTTTCGATCAAGATCTAACTAATCATATCATGATCTATAGATCATCCATCATATTTCAAACTCCATATGTCATAATCTCTTGCGATCCTTTTATACATAATTTCAATATTTAATCAAAAATTTTAAATATTTCTCCCACTACAATCATCAAAGATCTACACTATAATATCCCTGATGTCTATCCACTTACATCCATTCTATATCTGATTCTATATTTCATAATTCATCGACTTATGCTCTGATACCATATTAATTGTCACGCCCCTGACCCGAGATTTGAATCGAGGGTCATGGCAACCGCCGCATACTTATAGAATACTTTTCCCATAAGCATGCAAGGCATCTCATCATGATATCTTCACAAACAGTTAAATAAATTTTTCTTTATTCAATAATCAAACCTTGGTTCAAATAACAAATCAAAACTAAGTGTTCAAAAGAAAGTAACTGTCTGACAAAGTCAATTCTAAAAACAAAACTAAAGGTCTTGAATCAATTCTGAGAAAAATCCTAAATCAATGAGTTAACTCCATCTCTAATCGCTCTCCCAACCGAAATCCCACATCATGCTAATTTTCTGGATCTGTAAGAAAAACATAAAACTTATCATGAGCTAAATAGCCCAGTAAGCAGTGTATACTTTTAACTGAATAATCAGGCAAATAATACTATGCATCACAAATCAATATGTAATTTCATGAAATCATAATCATACTGTCAATCATATATAAAAGTCAATTCATCATAATTTCCAATTATGCTTTTCTTCTTAAATTCATCAATTTCTTAAATTCTTCTTACCAACCATGACTATGACCATATTATCCCTGTGGTAGGGTCATAATACCGCGTATCTGCTTGCGGTGGGCTGCGAATCATCTGGCAGCCAAGTCCTTTGGAACCGCTGGTCTAACTGGCGGTTTTATCGCTGGTCTATCTGGCGACATGTCGCTGGTCTCACTGGCGACATAAATCCTCAGGACAGTCAATTGCCAACGTATATGCCCCCATTGGCGGGGTCCTCAACACAGTCAGGTTGTCAATTTCATATTGTCTTCCAATTCATATATTATTTTCAAGAATAATAAAATAAATTGATATTCGAGTCAAATCAATTATAACATTCTTTGAGATCATATATCATCATAATAATTGCTCCACAAATAACTTCAATCATAAAAAATTTTCTACAATTAACTTTCATCATAAATAATTTTCAACAATTATTTCAATAAATAATTACAATCGCAAGCATGCATAAATTTATTTAATTCATAATTTACCAGATAAATTCAATAAAAGTAAGCACTACTTATCTCAAATATATTCCAATAAATCCACATAATTCTATAAATTTTCTTCCAAAAATTCTGTTCATAGATCATATGGCGATATCCCATGATCAAATATCCACAATCCTATACAGAATCAATTTCAATAATTAGAAAGAATACGAATACCATATTTCAATAGTTTAGATTGGGTCCGATCATCTAATTTTATCTAATCAAAATCTAATTAGGACCTAAATGATCCAAAGTTTGACTATCAGATCAAATCAGATTCGAAGTGATAGGATCGAGGTTTCTTCATCGATTTCATAAAATCAAGTGGAGAGAGAGAATCAGAGGAGAGAGAATTTATGAGGTACAATTCGAATTGATCAAGTGACACAATCCAACATTACGATTGGTCCAATATCTCAATTGGTGAAATCAATCATGATCAAATCAAATCATGACTAGATCGAAATCATGGATGATCAAATCTAAAGATTCATGGTCTGATTAAGGTGGGTGCCAGTACACTGTCTGACAATCATGGATCAGGGTTCTTCATTAGAATCAGATCAGACTTATTAAAAGAAATTTCTTCATTCACTAACCTTTTTTTAGAGAGAGAATCAATCAAGAGAGAAAATATTTTAGAGAGAGAAAATTCTAGAGAGAAAACTCATCTTGAATTCTTCAGACAATATGATTCAACAAATTCTGATCGATCAGATCAAATCATGCTAAAATTATCATGTGGACAATTCAATAAGATCATGAGAATTAAAATTTAAAAATACTTGATCTGATCAAAGTGGATGTCGGTGTACCGTCCGACGATCACGGATCAAAAATCCATCACGAGGATCATTTAAATTCATCATCATTCTTCTCAAAATTCTAGAAATCTTAGGAGAGATAATCTAGAGAGAGAATTCTAGAGAGAGAGAGTAGAGAGAGAAAGTCCAATTTTAGAGAGAGAAAATACTAGTTCAGGCTGAAGAGAGAGAGGAAAGAGAGAGAAACTCTCTTTCTCATATTTTATTATTTATATCATTATTTATTAATTAATTTAATGATTTTTCTTTTCTTTTCTTTTCTCTCTCTCTCTCTCTTTTTTTCATGGAAGAGAGAGGAGAGAAAATCCTATTTATTATTATTATATTATTATTATTTTATTTTTCTTTTTTTTTTCTTTTCTTTTTCTTCTTTTTCTTTTCTTTTTCTTTTCTTTTCCTTCTTCTTCTTTTCTTTTTCTTTTTCTTTTTCTTTTTCTTTTTTTAGAGAGAGACAATAGAGAGAGAGAAATAGGGAGAAAGAGGGAAAAGAGGAAATTTTTCTCTTTTCTTATTATTATTTTTTTTCTATTTTATTATTTTTCTATTTTGCATTTTTTTTTCTTTTTTTTTTTTCTTTTTCCTTTTTCTTTTCTTTTCTTTTTCCTTCTCTTCTTTTCTTCCTTCTTTCCTCTTTTTTGGCCGAACGGGAGGGGAACAGAGGGGCGTCGCCCGTGGTCCGGCGGGCTGCAGTGGCACGGTCGATGGTCCAGCAACGGTGGCCGACAGCAGGGAGCAACAGAACGCCGGCGGTGAGGCTCGGTCGGTGGGAGATTTAGAAAAAAAAATGAAAAACAGGGGACCGCCTCCTTTCCACGGATTTCTCCGGTCATTGGCCTATCACCGGCGGCCATGACTTTCGGAAAAGACAGATAGAGGGGTGGGGGTCCAAACCTAAGGGTGAGATGTCGCAAACGACGGCGTCGATGGTCGGAAAAGGGTGAAAGATGACTCGGCCGAACAGGAGAAAAATAGGGCATCATTTTCTTCTCAATTTCTGGCAAAGTCGGTGACCGACAATGATGTTTGGGGCCAGAGGGGAAACGGAAGAAGGAGAGGAAGAAAGGTTGGAGCCTTACCTGAGCTCCAGCGGCGTCTTCGGCCTCTGTTTTCCAGCGAGCACAAGAATAGGAGGCCGCGGCTTCAATCAGGAAAATCGGAGAAAAATCTCCGGCAATCATCGGTGGCTGTAGGGTCTACCCATAGAGGAGAGGGGAAGGGTTCTTATAGAGCTCGTCCTAGGGTCTTTCAATGGCCCTAGGACTCCGATTCTTGATCGGAGAAGAGGAAGACTCCGATCGGGAGTCTTCCTGCTCTATTTTTTTTTTTTTTTTTTTTGGGCTTTGATCTGCTGGGCTGGGCTTTGGGCTTGGTTTGGGCTATAACAGATGTATGCCATGACTCATGGGTAAGTAATCTCTTTTACTCCCATCCATGTTGAACCTCTTCAACATAAGATCTATGTACCTAGACTGAGACAATCCTAGCATCCTCTTAAATCTATCTCAAATTTTCAACACCTTGAGAATATATAAAATCATCTTTGTTAATTTTTAGGATAAATCATGGACACATAAGACATGATTGGTTATAAAGACTGTCCATCAAGTACAAAACATGTCCTAGAGAAAGATATGTGTCAGCCAAAATTGACTTCTAGGGCACACATCTAACATAACATGTATGATATGATCATGTTCAGTGCATGCCTGAATTTTGATTATTGCATATGTATATGTAATTAATTCTTAAAATTAGATTTTAAATCTTAGTAGTTCAGTACTCAAATTGAGATAATCATCAGGCCATTCGATCATAAGAGGAAGTAGAAATTGAATCTCTCTCTCATCCATTTGACGGGTTCTCTTATAATGTGTAGGGATGCCACTGTGATCATGTCTCATGAAGAAGAATAGTGAAAAGAATCTTAAAATTGCTTTGATCATAAATAAGTTTAAATTAAATCTAAAGTGATTTATAGTTTGTTATAATTTTAATAAAATTAATTTTGATTTGAAAATTATTTTAAGATCTAAATTGTAGATTACATATGATGTAGTCAGTAGAAATCTAAATTATACTATGATGCATATGATGTACATAAGTAATTTAGATCAAATTTATGCATGTTTAATTGTTAAACATAGATCTAAAAATTAGATTTTAAGATTTGAAAAATTACATGACATATGATATATACTTCACTTGAAATCCTAGTAGAATAGTTTTATAGACTGAAATATATGTTTCACATACTTAATTTGAAATTAAATAATTTAAATTTGAGAATTGAAAGATAATGAAGACACCTCATAAATTGATGGGCCATGGGTTAGCATGAATTAGGTCTTCTAACTGGGTTACACCTAGGATTAGAAATAAATATGAATCAATTAAAAAATTTAATTAAATCTAATCAAGAGTTCAACTAGATTAGGTCAGAATTCTTTTAAGATCAACCTCAAAAATTATAGCTTGATCAAGTCTATATTTTTGATCATATCATATAGACCTGATTGTGGCTCAATGGTTTAGCCTGAGTCTTTTGGTGGACCAAATTGAAATGAATCGATCAATTGGTGTCTAAGATAAGTTTAGCAATATTATTTGACAATATGACTGATGGTTTTTAATTAGTAGCCTGCTTACCTGAAGATTTCGATGGTATCTAAGGCAAGTCGAGGCAGACCCTCCCACCAATCTCACTTACCTGACCAATTTGATAGATTATATTTTGATTAGGTCACTAATTGATTTGAGCGACTCATACCATTAAGATAAATCAGTGTGACTGATTTAGGTGTCTCTAGATCTGGCTTGTCTCTAGTCCTCATCATGACTTAGTGAAGTCAGTGGGAAGATTTCTGACTTGCTGGTTGATCTCTTCTCTTATTCTTAAATCATTAAATCAATTCAACTGAGTAAGTAAACTTGGACCAGCTTGTCTCCAATCCTCATCATGACTTAGTGAAGTTAGTGGGAGGATTTAGACTCGCCAATCTAATGGACTAGCTTGTCTAGTCCTTTTCGTGAATTGATGAAATCAATGGAAGGATTTAAGACTAGTCAGTCAATTGCTTCTCAAACCATTGAAATAAAATTTTTTAAATTATTAGATCCTTAAAATTAGCTAATTATAAGGATAACTAGATCATAGCCTCTCATTAAGTTGGATGATAATGAGTCCATTAGTCTAATAATCATTGGAGGCCCAAAGGCCTGGTGCTTATCTACTAATTGAAATTATCATTCATAACATGATGACTCAGTCGAGTCTCTCTGGTGGATGGTCAGATTGGTCAACCAAAGTCGGGCCTGATCATTCATTAGTTAGATTCCTGAGTTTAATCATGTTAATGGTTGGACCTAACCAGGACTTGCAGAGATGGCCAAAGCTAACTAAAAAGAAATCTGGGGCAAAATCATTACTAAAAGTTATTTGGAGAAATAATTGGTTAAGAACCTACCCATAGATGCATATGGGTTGGCCAGCCAAAGTTGGGCTTATGTGCAGTCTGTATGAATTTTAGTATCCGCTAAAGAATTAAGATAATTTTTCGAGTTGAAGGTAGAGGCTATCAATTCATATAAAATAGTGGGAAGACTTTTAGACTAAATTCTAAATCTTTAGGATTAAATAATTCATATACTAATAGGTCTTTTATTTTTTTTTTAGTGATGGCTAGTAGTTTATCACTCCACTCACTGTTGGACAGTGACAAGTTTATGGGATCTAATTTTGATAATTGGTATCAAAAGTTGAGGATAGTTTTTGAGCACAAGAGGATCCTATATGTGATTACAGATCTAGTACCTGAAGTACCATCTCTCAATACTGATGCGACGATTAGAGACACTTATTAAAAGTGGCTCAATAATTGTACAACAGTATGTTACATAATGAGGGCTACTATGAGTGACGAATTTAGTTGTAAATTCATTGATACTCAACCAAAAAAGATGCTTCAAATATTGAACAAGTCTTTTGACACACTTGAAGATTTATCCTCAATATGACGCAGATCCTCTGAGAGAGGAAGAAAATGCAAGGTGCAAAAAAATCATGATGATCCTAAGTAGTCTAATGCAGATCAGAGTCAAACAGAAATGGACAGGCCTAGAAAGAAAAATTAGCAAAGGATTGCTGGATAAGATATTTATATGATAACACCTTATAATTTCTCTATCTATGATACTACTACCTGGGTATTGGATATCGAAAGTCTAATTAATATCTGTAATTCATTGCAGAGACTTCAGATTAGTAGAAAATTTGAGAAGAGTGGACGATTCCTGAATGTTGGAGATGGAAGAGCTGTTCTAGTTCTAGGTATAGAAAAAATTCAGCTTGCTCTCAATTCAAATGTCATTATTTTAGATGACCGCCATTATTGTCCATCTTTCCTTATGAATGTTATTTCCATAGGCCTTTTGATCAAGGATGGTTATAATTTTTCTATAAAGAAAAATTACTATGATATCATTATGAATGGTGTCACAATTATGTATAAACAATTGAAACATGGCATTTACATATTATCATAACCTGTTAGTGTAATATACATATCGAACAAATACCCTAGAATAGATAATGTCATGGATGCCTATCTTTGGCATTATAGGCTCGATCATATAAATAAGAATAGGATAAACAGGTTAACTAAAAAGCAAATCTTCAATATTAATGATTGTGAATCATTGCCGACCTATGAGTCCTATCTTTTTGCAAGGATGATCAAGTCACCCTTTACAGGAAAAGATGAATGAGCCAGTAATATTCTAGGTCTAGTATATATTGATGTATATGGACCTATAAACATAGATGCCAGAGGAAGATATTATTACTTCATTATATTTATCGATGACCTATTGAGGTATGGGTACATTTATCTTATGAAGCATAAATCAAAATCATTTAAAATAACCAATGATTTCGTAGTGAAGTAGAAAAATAAACTGAAAAGAATATTAAAACTTTTTAGTCTGACTGAGGAGGTGAATACCTTTTTAATGAATTTATGACATATCTAGGAGAGAATGGGATTCTCTCACAATGGATTCCTCTTGAAACACCATAGTATAATGGCATCTCGAAAAGGAAGATCAAACCCTGTTAGATATGGTTCGATCTATGATGGAATTTGCGAGTCTGCCGATCTCTTTTTGGAGTTATGCTTTTGAGATTGCTTGTCATGTTTTGAACAGAATTTTGAGCAAATCAGACAAAAATACCATATGAGATATGGACTGGGCATAGGTCGATATTCTCTTACCTTAGGATTTGGGGTTGTTCGACTTATGTCAAATGTTTGCATATTGATAAGCTTGGATCACGGTCTGATAAGTATTATTTTATGGGGTATCCAAAAGAAACTAAAGAATATTATTTCTATCTTGCTGAAGAATAAAAATTATTCATCAGTAATAAGGTAGCTTTTTTAGAAAAGAAGTTTCTTAGTGAAGGAACTGATGCATCTAAGATTGAACTTGATAAAGTTCGACAGGTAAAAGAACCAACATTGACCAATAAAAATATAAAATTGGATTTAATTAAATTAAATTTAGAATCCATTATTGAGGTACCTTTAAGATGATCTGATAGAGTACCACGTCAGCTGGATAGATACCATGATTTCTTAGTCCGAGATGGTGATCCTGTTGAGCTCGATGAGAAAGACAAAGATCCAATCACCTATATGGATGCCATGCAAAGGTCCGACTCTAAAAAGTGGCTTGAGACTATGAAATCTGAGATGGAGTCTATGAAGATGAATAGTGTATGGACACTTGTTGATCCGTCCGAAGAAATTAAATCCATAGGGTATAAATGGATATTCAAAAGAAAAAGAGGCGCAGATGGAAAGATGGAGATCTATAAAGCCCATTTGATTGTCAAGAGACATCGTCAATGTTATGGTATTGACTATGATGAGATATTTTTTTCTATGATAATATTCAAATTCATCCAAATTATGCTTGCAATAGTGGCACGCTTTGATTATGAGATCTGATAAATGGATGTCAAAATCACTTTCCTTAACGAGGAGCTGAAAAAAGAGGTGTATATGATACAACCTGAAGGGTTCACATCCACAAATGAATCAAAGGTGTGCAAGCTTTAGAGATCCATTTATGGATTGAAGTAGGCATCTCGGAGTTAGAACATGCATTTTGATAAGATGATTAAAACATATGGCTTCATTTGAAATGGAGAAGAACCATGCATTTATAAATGGGCTAATGGTTCTGTAGTCATCTTTTTTGTACTGTATGTGGATGATATACTGTTAATAAAAAATGATATTCCTGCTTTACAAAGTGTAAAGCTTTGACTATCTTCACAGTTCTCTATGAAGAATTTGGGAGAAGCATCCTTCATTTCAGGGATGAAGATCTATAGAGATAAATCTAAGAGGCTGCTTGGATTGTCCTAATCAATGTACAACGACATCATGCTAAAATAGAATTTCAAGAAAGGCTATCTTCCAATAGGCCATGAAATTACTCTCTCTAAAAAAGATTGTTTGACAACTCAATAAGAGAGAGAACGTATGAGTAGAATTTTATGTGCTTCAGTAGTAGGATCTATCATATATGCCATGACATGTATGAGTCTGGATGTGGGACACTCATAAGGATAGTGAGTATGTACCAGTCTAATTTAGGTGACCACCATTGGAAGGTTGTAAAAATAATCCTTAAGTATTTAAGAAATACTAAGGACCAATGACTTATCTATGGAGATACTGACTTGAAACTTATAGAATATACTGATTTTAGCTTTCTGTCAGATCATGATGATAACAAGAGTGTGTCGGATTATGTGTTTACCCTTAATAGAGGAGCAATTTGTAGAAAAAGTTTCAAGTAGTACACTGTAGCTAACTCTACATGCAAGGTGGAATACTTTGAGACATCTGATGCTGCTAAGAAAGTGGTCTGGTTGTAAAAATTCATTAGCGAGCTTGGAATAGCACCCTCTATTGATGGTCCTATTCTGTTGTACTACGACAGCACTGGAACCATAGCTCAGGCTAAAGTATTGGGATGCACAGGGGTTTCATGCATGCATTTTAAAAATTTTTTGATAAAAAAAATATTAGATTAAACTATTTAATCTATAAATACATGTATAAGATTTAATCTTAAAATTCTTACAAATAGATCTATGACATAAATTTATATACATAAAAATTTGAATCTAAAATAACAAGCATGTGAACCAAAAAAATAGCTTTTAGTAATAGATCTAATCTACCACTTATAGGATTCTGAACCCAATACTTGAGCATGGATAGTCGAACTCTATAATTGAAAATATAGATCTGAAAGTCCTCTCTGATCGTTCACAGCCGCATAAATGTCCGACCTCTACGGATGGTCCACACGAAGCTCCTCGGACCGATCAGCCCTCCGTAGGAGTGCTAGCTCGTGCAGTTGGCTTCTGATGGCAGATTTGACTTGATCTCCTTCTTTGATCACCTCAAACCTTTTTGATATTGAAGATGGATTAGAGGAAGATACTAGATGGTGGAGAAAAATCTGATGAAGATTCTCTTCCCTTTGATTTTTCCATCACCCAAAATTTAGAATAGTTCTAGGTCTTTCACCCGAGAGGAGAACGGTCTTCTCTTTTGTTCATGCCAAGGAAGAAAGAAAACCACCCAAACCTTACACCCCAAAGAAGGATTTTGGCCCCTCTTTCTCTCTAATATCTCATGGTGAAATGCTCTCTCTTTTTGGCACACAAAAATATGACCTTTTTATGATTGTCGCACAAACCAGGTAAGACAGATAAGAGCGAGAGTTTATTACAATTCAAATCATTTTGAATTTTAATTTGACTCCAACTTTTTTTTACCCTTATCTGACTTAAAGAGGGACTTATCAAAGAAAATTAGGCATAGAAAACCATCAGAAAGATTTTCTTTTCTCGCACACAATAGGCACCTTCAAAAACAGCCAACGTGTGAAAGGATATGGATAAGGTTTTAGGTTGAAATTCAAACCATTTTGAATTCAAATCAAAACCAATCAATTCCTATCCTTAATGGGTGATAAAAGAAGGGTTATCTTCTAGTTATCTCATGTATAAACTGATTTTATATGGTGAGAAAAGGCATGAGACAATTTGGGTGTTGCAAGGGAGAGAGTCCCATTCATTTGGGACTCTAGGATTTAACCAATTAAATTTCTTTCAAATCCAATCTAATTAGATCAAAATAAAACATAATAAACCTAATATAATTAGATTTTTATAATTTCAATTAAATCTGATCAAATTAATAAATTAATTAAGCTATAGATCCAATCAAATCAAGATCATTTCTCCCTAATTGATTAGGTCATCTCATAACCTAATCAGACCTGACCTGATTGCATCCAATTTAATCAGACTTGATCTAGACTTTAATACTTAATTAAATTGAGTTAATTAATGATTTAATTACTAATTAATTTTTTATTAATGATAGAGTCCAAGTCTAGTGGGACTCTTCTCTAGAGTCTCCATCCAGTAGGACTCTCCAACAGAGTCCTAGTCCAGTGGGACTCTTCACCAGAGTCTTCGTTCACTGGGACTCTTCAGATTAGCCATGTGATCAAAGAAACTTCTAATGTATATAACCCCATAGGTTCGAACCTAAGCCAATAGCACAAGAAACCTAAACCAGTAGCACAAAAACTGATTTCTGTACCAATCAGAGTAACCATCTAGCAATGGTACCCGACATCTAAATAGACCAAATATATGTAAAGCAACACTCAAAAACCTATTTGAATATAGTTACTGTATAATTCATTCCTTTGACTCTTGATGCTAGGATGACTTAGAGTTTAAACTATCAATTCTTAATAGTGCATCCATTATGTGTCTCAACCTAATAAATCCCGTGACTCCTCACAAGGATTGCCTTAGCCAAGACCTTACTAAATTGAAACACAAAGTATTCTCTTCAATTTTTTAGAGTGATCAATTCCATCTTGATTTATGCATCAATTTTATAAGTACTTGACTGTGCCCAGAATGTTTCAATCCTAAATTAAAAATTCAGGTAGTCTAGTATCAAAGCATAGTGAGTTGCTTGCAAGTCACCGTGGTGATCTCAGGTCGGAGGGACACTTATATCTATATCCTTTTAGAGTGACTTGACAGTAGAGTGCTCCAGAGTTGGTCACATCCAGTAAAATATACTCTTACATTTCACCTGCATGCCACACCAACATCTCCATGCTCCTTGGTTAAGAGAACAAGCAACCTATATGGCACACAACGATCTACACTTGATATGTCTATCATCCTAGTAATAGCATATTATTTGGTCACGAACTCATTCAAGGACTAAATGATAAATCTTTCTTTATCAATTTAAAATAGTCCTAAGGACTTTCATCATAACACAAAAGTTCGATATAGAAGATGTATAAGCTGTTGGGATGCGCAGAGGTTTCATGCATGCATTTCAAAAAATTTTCAGTAAAAGAATATTATATTAAACTATTTAATCTATAAATATATGTATAAGATTTGATCTTAAAATTTTTATAAATAGATCGATGACATGAATTTATATGCATAAAAATCTGAATCTAAAATGATAAGCATGTGAATCAAAAATAGCATTTAGTAATAGATCTAATCTATCACTTCTAGGGTTTCGAGCCCAATACCTGAGCATGGATAGTCAAACTTTATGATCAAAAATATAGATCTAAAAATTCTCTCTAGTCGCTCATAGCTGCACAAGCATCCGGCCTCTACAGATGGTCCACACGAAGTTCTTCGAATCGATCAATCCTCCATGAGAGTACAAGCTCACGCAGTCGACTTCTGATGGCAGATCTGACTTGATCTCCTTTTTTGATTGCTTCAAACCTTTTTAATATCGAAGATGGATTAGAGGAGGATGCTGGATGGTAAAGAAAAATCAGATGAAGACTCTCTTTTCTTTGATTTTTTCCTCATCCAAAAACTTAGAACAGTTCTAGGTCTCTCACTAGAGAGGAGAACGATCTCCTCTTTTGTTCACACCAAATAAGATGGAAACCTATCCAAAGCTCACATTCCAAAGAAGGATTTTCACCCCACTTTCTCTCTGGTATCTCATGGTAAAAATCTCTCTTAGTTTGGCACACAAAAATATGGCCTTTTTATGATTATCGCAGAAACCAGATAAGACAAGATAAGGGCTTGAGTTTGTTGCAATTCAAATCATGTTAAATTTTAATTTAACCCCAACTTTTTCTCACCCATATATAACTTAAAGAGGGACTTATCAAAGAAAATTGAGCATAAAAATCAATTAAGAAGACTTCTTTTTCAGATACACAATGGGCACCTTCAAAAACTGCCGACGTGTGGAAGGATATGGATAAAGTTTTAATTGAAATTCAAATCAATTTGAATTCAAATCAAAACCAACCAAATTCTATCCTTAATGGGTGACAAAAAAAGGGTCATTTTTTGATTTTCTCATATATAAATTGATTTTATGTGGTGAGAAAAGATGTGAGACAATTTAGGTGGTGCAAGGGAGAGAGTCCTATTCATTTGGGGCTCTAGGGTTTAACCAATTGGATTTCTTTCAAACCCAATCCAATTAGATCTACATAAAATATGATGAACCTAATCTAATTAGACTTCTATAATATTAATTAAATTTGATAAAATTAATAAATTAATTAAGCTATAGATCCGATCAAATCAGAATCATTTCTCCCTTATTGATTAGGTCATCTCATAACCTAATCAGATCTGACCTGATTGAATCCAATTCAATCAAACTTGATCCAAACTTTAATACTCAATCAAATTGAGCTAATTAGTGATCTAATTACTAATAAATCCTCCATTAATGATAGAGTCCAAGTCTAGTGGGACTCTTCTCTAGAGTCTCCATCCAATGGGACTCTTCAACAGAGTCTCCGTCCACTGGGACTCTTCACCAGAGTCTCCGTTCACTTGGACTCTTTATATTAGTCATATGATCGAAGAAAAACTTCTAATGTATATGACCTCATAGGTTTGAACCTAAGCCGGTAGTACAGAAATTGATTCCTATACCAATCGGAGTAACCATCTAGCAATGGTACCTGATGTTTGGATAGGCCGAATGTATGTAAAGCAATACTTAAGAACCTATTTGGATATAGTTACCATATAATTTATCTCTTTAACCCTTAATGCCAGGATGACTTAGAGTTTAAACTGTCAACTCTTAGCAGTACATCCATTATGTATCTCAACCTGATAAATCCTGTGACTCCTCACAAAGATTGCCCTGGCCAAGGTTTTACTAAATTGAAACACAAAGTATTCTCTCCAATCTCTTGGAGTGGTCAATTCCATCTTGACTCATGCACTGACTTCAAAGTACTTGACTATGCCCAGAAACCTTCCGATCCTAAATTAAAAATTCAGATAGTCCGACATCAAAGCACAATGAGTTGCTTGCAAGTCACCATGGTGATTTTAGGTCGGAGGGACACTTATACCCATATCCTTTTGGAGTGACTCTTGACAGTAAAGTGCTCCAGAGTTGGTCACATTGAGTGAAATGGACTCCTATATTTCACCTGCATGCCATACCAGCATCTCCACGCTCCTTGGTTAAGAGGCCAACTAACTTATATGGCACACAACGACCTACACTTGATACGTCTACCATCCTAGTAATAGTATATCATTTGGTAGCGAACTCATTTAAAGACTAAACGATAAATCCTCCTTTATCAATTTAAAATAGTCCTAAGGACTTTCATCATAACATAGAAGTTCGATGTAGAAAATGTACAAGCTTATGACAAAAATTATCAAATAAATATTTTATTAATTAATATATATATAATTACATCAAATAGCACAACCATCAACAGGCTGACGATTGGCTTTGAGAGATATTTTCCAACACAAGCTTATGATAAAAATTATCAAATAAATATTTTATTAATTAATTATATATAATTGCATCAAATAGCACAACTGTCAACAAGCTGATGATTGGCTTTGAAACATATTTTTCAATAACTCTCACTTGTACTAAAGCCAATCAGTATAGTATTGTATACCCATCTTCATTTTGTGATCTTCGAACTCCTTTACCGTAAGGGCTTTAGTTAATGGGTCGGTCTGGTTCTCCTTTTCGTCAATTTTCTGAAGGTCAACATCACCTTGATCCATGATCTCTCAGACAAGATGAAAGTGACGTAGAATATGCTTTGTTCGCTGATGTGCCTTTGGCTTCTTTGCTTGAGCTATGGCTCTAGTACTATCATAATAAAACAGAACTGAACCATCGATGGAGGGTGCCACTCCAAGCTCAATGATGAATTTTTTCGGCCACATAGAATTCTTTGCAGCATCGGATGCCGCGATGTATTCCATCTTGTAAACTGAATCGGCTACGGTGTGTTGCTTGAACTTTTTCAGCAGACAACTCTACCATTTAGCGTAAAGATATATCCTGACATATTTTTGCTATCATCATGATCTGACTAAAAACTAAAATCAGTGTATCCCACGAGTTTCAAGTCAGATTCTCCATAAATGAGCCATTGATCCTTGGTATTTCTCAAATACCTAAGGATGGTTTTCGCAACCTTCCAATGGTTCTCATCTAGATCTGATTGGTATCTGCTCACTACTCCTAGTGAGTATGTCACATTCGATCTTGTATATGTCATGGCATACATTATAGAACCCACTACCGAGGTATATAAAATTTTACTCATACAATCTCTCTCTTGAGGGGTTGTCGGATAATCCTTCTTTGAGAAAAAATTTCATGGCCTATCGGAAGATAGCCTTTCTTGAAATTCTCTATGCTAAATCATTTTAGCATAATATCTATGTACGTTGATTAAGAGAGTCTGAGCAGCCTCTTAGATCTATCCCTATAGATCTTCATCTCCAGGATGTAGGCTGCTTCTCCTAGATCCTTCATGGAGAATTATGACGACAGCCACAATTTTATTCCTTATAATACAGGGATATCATTTCTGATTAAGAGAATATCGTCCACATACAAAACAAGAAATATAATTACTAAACTATTAGTCCACTTATATATACAGGATTTCTTTCTATTCTTAATGAAGCCATATGTTCTGATCACCTTATCAAAATATATGTTCCAACTTTGAGATGCTTGCTTCAATCTATAAATAAATTTTTGAACCTTGTACACCTTGGACTCGTCTGTAGATATGAACCCTTCAAGTTGTATCATATACACCTCTTCATTCAGGTCTCCATTTAGAAAAACTATCTTCACATCCATTTGCCAGACTTCATAGTCCAGGTATATTGCTATCGCAAGCATGATCCAAATGGACTTGAGCATTGTCATAGAAGAGAACGTCTCATCATAATCAATATCATAATATTGATGATATCCCTGACAATCAGACAGACTTTATAGGTCTCAACCTTTCCATCTGTGCCCTTTTTCCTTCTGAAGAACCACTTTCACCCTATGGATTTTACCCCTTCAGGTGGATCAATCAATGTCCACACATTGTTGATCTTCATGGACTCCATTTTGAATT
This sequence comes from Elaeis guineensis, assembly GCF_000442705.2. NCBI lineage: Eukaryota > Viridiplantae > Streptophyta > Magnoliopsida > Arecales > Arecaceae > Elaeis > Elaeis guineensis. The sequence continues at coordinate 20,710,649 of NC_026007.2, read as the reverse complement.
TCATAGCTTCAAGTCATTTTTTAGAGTCGGACCTCTATATTGCATCCATATAGGTGACTGGATGCTCATTGTTCTGATCGAGCTCCACAGGATCTCCATCTCGAATCAAGAAACCTAGGTATCTATCTAGCTAACACAGTACTCTACCGGATCATCTTAAGGATGTTTGTATATTGGGCTCCAGATTTGACTTTATCAAATTCAGTTTAGATTCAGTTACTAGGGTCGGTTCTTTTATCTATCGATCTTCGTCAAGCTCGACTTTAAAAGCACTTATTTCTTCACTAAAGAACTCATTTTTCAAAAAATATGCCTTACAGCTGATAAATACCTTTTCTTCAGCAGGGAGGTAAAAGTAGTATCTCCTCATTTTCTTAGGGTACCCTACAAAATTATACTTATCGGACCTAGGTCCAAGCTTGTCGGTTTGCAATCGTTTGACATAAGTCAGACACCCCCAGACCATAAGGTAAATGAGGTTTGGCCTACGTCCTGACCATATCTCATATAGTGTTTTACTAATTGACTTGCTCGAAATATTATTGAGTACAAAATAGGCTATCTCAAGTGCATATCCTCAAAAAGAGATTAGTAGACTTGCAAACCCCATCATGGACCGAACCATGTCCAGCAAGGTTCGATTCCTTCTTTCTTAGATACCATTATGCTATGGTATCTCTGGAGGAGTCCATTGTGAGAGAATCCCATTCTCTCCAAGATATGTCAGAAATTCACTAGAAAGGTATCACCCCCTCGATCAGACCAAAGAGTCTTAATACTTTTTTCAGTTTATTTTTCTATTTCATTACAAAATTGTTTAAATATTTCAAATGATTCGGACTTATATTTCATCAAGTAGACATATCCATACCTAGATAGATCATCTGTAAACGTAATAAAATAGCTATACTCTCCTCTAGCACTAATGTTCATAGGTCCACAAACATCACTATGTATTAGACCTAGAACTTCACCAGCTTGTTCATCTTTTTCAATAAAAGATGACTTAGTCATCTTATCAAGAAGACAAGACTCACAGATCGACAATGCTTCACAATCATTGATATTTAGGATACCCCTTGTGCTAACATATTTATCTTGCTTTTGTTAATATGACCGAGCCTGCAATGCCAAAGGTAGGCATCTATGATATTATCTAACTTTGGATGTTTATTTGGAGTGTACATTACACTCATAGGCTGTGATAATATGTAGATGCCATTTCTTAATTATCCTCACATAATGGTAACATCATTCATAATGATATCACAATAATCATTCTTTACTGATAAACTATAACCATCTTTGGCCAAAAGACCAATAGAGATTATATTCATCAAGAAAGATGGACAATAGTGACAATCACTTAAAATGACACTATTAAACTTGAAAACAAGCTCGACGACTTCTAAAGCTCGGATTGGAACTTGACTTCCATCTCCCACATTTAGGAATCTCTCATCATTCTTAAATTTTCTACTAACTTGAAGTTCTTGTAATAAATTGCATACATGAACTGGACTTCTGGTATCCAATACCCAGATAGTAGTGTCACATATGGAGAAATTATAAGGTGTTATCATATAAGCATCTTGATCAGCAACTAATTGCTTATTTCTCTTTAGTCTATTTGGGTCATAGTCTGTTTGACTCGATTCAATCCTAAATTTTTTAGCTAGATTGGGCTCAAGACCATTATTCAACTTTCGATACTGACGATCGAAGTTGGGTCCAATAAGCTCATCACTGTCAAACAGTGAGTGGAGCGATAAATTACTAGCTATTTTTGAAAAGAAAGAAAAATACAGACCTAATTAGTATATGAATTAATCAAGCCTAAAGACATGGACTTTAGTCTAAAGGTTCTCCCACTATTTTATACGAATTGGTAGCCTCTACCTCCAATTAGAGGAATTACCTTAATTCTTTAGTGGGTACTAGAATCCACACAGACTGCATACAGGCTTGAGCATGGCTCGGCCAATCCATATGCATCTATGGGTAGGTTCTCAACCAATTATTTTTTTAAATAATTTTTAGTAATTAGTTTTGCCTCAAATTTTATTTCAGTAGGCGATGGGCCTCCACTGAAAGTCCTGATTAGGTCCAACCATTAACATGAATCTACTCAGTGATTCTAACTAATGAATAATCAAGATCGAGTATGGCTCGACCAAATCAATCATTCATCAGATAGTATAATAGAATCATCATATGATGGATAATAATTTCATCATTCAGAGAAACACCAGACGGATGGCGCCTACAATGTCAATCAGAAATAATGGATCCATTATCATTCACCTTAATGGGAAGCTATGATCTAGTTATCACCATAATTTATTTATTTTACAGACTTAATAATTTAGAAGATTTGGTTAACATAATTTATCAGAATTAAATATATAGACCAACTAATTTCAATCCTCCCACTGACTTCACCAAGTCAGATCAGGGTGGACTAAAAATAAGCCAGTCCAACTGATAAGTCATCAATCCTCTCACTGACTTCATCATGTCATGTCGAGGATAAAGACAAGTCAAACTAGGGGCACCTAAATCAGTCGAACTGATTTTTTAGTAAGCATGGGTCAACCCTAATCATTAAGCGATCTGATCAAAACTTGATTCATCATGTTGGCCAGATAAGTGAGATCGATGGGAGGGATATGTCATTAACTCGTTATAGATTCAATCTATGCGAGTAGCTCTCAATTAATAACCATCGATCAAGATTGCCAAACTTATCTTAGACACCAACTGATTAATCGGTTTCAATTGGATCTACTTATGGATTTGGATTCGACCGCTGAGCTCAAGATCGAAGTCCATTTAGGTCTAATCAAAGACATAGACTCAACCAACTACAATTATTGTATTGGCTCTAGAAAAATTTTGATTTAATCTAATTTCTCTTCTTAGTCCATTTGATCTTGGATTCTAACCCTAGGTCTAACCCAATTAGGAGGACCAGATCAAGCTAACCAATAAACCCATCACCCATGTTTTATGTGAATGACATTAGATCTTTAATTCATAATTCTAGATCTAATAGGTTCAACTTAATTTTTAATTAAGTTTGAGATGTGGGTAGGGGTTCGGTATTTGAAAATAGTTTCAAATTTTATAAAATATTTTTATAATTAATTTTATGCACAATCATTTAGATCTGAAACTTGAATCGGCTCACCTCTGGATTCAGCCTACTCATCACAATGGGTCAACTAAGTTTCAAGACTTAATTAACTCATTGATAATAAATTATCAATCATAATTTTTAATCTGTAACAATGAGTCAGCTCAACAGAAATTAAGCTGAGGAATCAAGATCTTGAGTTGACCCAAATAATACTGAGTTGACTCAACAGGCGAACTACAATAATTATATTAATTTTAGATCAAAATAATTTTATATAAATAGTAATAAAATTAATTATAAATTATTTTAAAACTATTCTAAATATGTTCATGATTCTAGATTTTATTTGCAAAGATTAGATGCAGCTACTTTTCATACAATGTATTATATACACAATCTTAGGATTTTGAGAAAAGTAAATTTTTTTTTGTATTTATCTTCATGGGATATAGTCACAATGGCACCCTTACATATCATAAGAGGACCCAATCAAATAGAAAAAAAAAAGATCTAATTTCTATTACCTCCTATGACCGAATGGCCTGGTGACAAATTCGATCCGATTACTTCGCTACTCAGATCATCTAATCTAAATAATTTAGATCTAATCTAAATTATTTTAGATCTGATTATTATATTTTGATCATATCAAAATTAGATAATAATTATCATAAATAAATTTTTCATACTTCAAATTAAAATCAGATTTTATAAAGATCAGCACAAACTAGGACAACCTTTGCACTGTAAGGGGTAAACCTTACAGCAAGATAACCTTATATCAATTTGTATGATCAGATCTATAACTAATTTTAGATCTAAATATCATATATCAGATCTAATCTAAATTAAATTATAGATCTAAATGCATATAATATCATGTCATATCGAACCTGGCTCTGATACCACTGTTGGGATGCGCAGGGGTTTCATGCATGTATTTCAAAAAATTTTTAATAAAAAAATATTAGATTAAATTATTTAATCTATAAATATATACATAAGATTTAATTTTAAAACTTCTACAAATAGATCGATGACATAAATTTATATGCATAAAAATTTGAATCTAAAATGACAAGCATGTAAACCAAAAATAGTATTTAGTAATAGATCTAATCTACCACTTCTAAGATTTCAAACCTAATACTTAAGTGTGGGTAGTCGAACTCTATGATTGAGAATGTAGATCTGGAAGTCCTCTATGGTCGCTCGCAGCTGCACAAGCATCCGACCTCTATGGATGGTCCACACGAAGCCCCTCAAACCGATCAGCCCTATACAGGAGTGCTAGCTCATGCAGTTGGCTTCTGATGGTAGATCTAACTTGATCTCTTTCTTTGATCACCTCAAACCTTTTTGATGTCAAAGATGGATCAGAGGAGGATATTGGATGGTGGAGAAAAATTAGATGAAGACTCTCTTCTCTTTGATTTTTCCCTCACCCAAAAATCTAGAACAGTTCTAGGTCTCTCACCCGAGAGGATAACGGTCTCCTCTTTTGTTCACGCCAAAGAAGATGGAAACCCACCCAAAGCTCATATCCCAAAGAAGTATTTTCACCCCACTTTCTCTTTGGTATCTCATAATGAAAAGATTTCTTAGTTTGGCACACAAAAATGGGGCCTTTTTATGATTGTCGCACAAACCAAATAAGACAAGATAAAGGCTGGAGTTTGTTGCAATTCAAACTATTTTAAATTTTGATTTAACTCTAACCTTTTCTCACCCTTATCTAACTTAAATAGGAACTTACCAAAAAAATTTGAATATGAAAATCAATTAGAAAGACTTCTTTTTCTCGTATACAATGGGCACCTTTAAAAACTGTCAATGTGTGGAAGGATATGGATAAGGTTTTAAGTTAAAATTCAAACCAATTTGAATTCAAATCAAAACTAACCAAATCCTATCCTTAATAGGTGACAAAAGAAGGATTATTTTTTGATTTTCTCATATACAAATTGATTTTGTATGGTGAGAAAAGACGTGAGACAATTTAGGTGGCATAAAGGAGGGAGTCCTATTCATTTGGGGCTCTAGGGTTTAACCAATTAGATTTCTTTCAAACCCAATCCAATTAGATTCAAATAAAATTTGATGAATCTAATCTAATTAGGCTCTTATAATCTCAATTAAATTTAATCAAATTAATAAATTAATTGAGCAATAGATCCAATCAAATCAGGATCATTTCTTCCTCACCGATTAGGTCATCTCATAACCTAATTAGACCTGACCTAATTAAATTCAATTCAATCAAACTTGATCTAAACTTTAATGCTCAATCAAATTGAGCTAATTAGTGATCTAATCACTAATTAATTCTCTATTAATGATAGAGTCTAAGTATAGTGGGACTCTTCTATTGGAAAATATGTCCTAAAGCCAATCATCTAAGTGGTAGATGATTGGAATTAGTATATGAATTATCTAATAATAATAGTTATTTGGCAGGTTCATCATAAAAGAACTATCTTCCTTAAAAGAACTCTTAAATTATGATGAAGTCCTTAGAACCACAATCAATCGATAAAGGAGGATTTATCAGATGGTTCTTAAATTGTTCACGACCAAATGATAAGTTATTAATAAGGATGATAACTTATCAAGTGTAAGTTGCTGTATGCCATATGCGTTGGTTGTCCTCGTAACCAAGTGGTGTGGAGACATTGGTATGGTATCCAGGTGAGATGATGGAGTACATCTACATTAAACATGATCAATATAATACTCTACTGTCAAGAGTAGTTAGCTAAGGCCAATGGGTATAAGTATCCCTCCGACCTGAGATCACCACGGTGACTTGCAAGCAACTCACTGTGCTTTGGTGTCGGACTGCCTATATTTTTAATATAGGTTCGAAAGATTTTTGGGTACAGTCAAGTGCTTATGAAGTCGGTGTGTGAGTCAAGATAAAATTGACCATTCCTGATTAACTTCAGGAAGAGAATGTCTCGCTGTGTTTCAATTTAGCAAAACCTAAGCCTGGGTAATCCTTGTGAGGAGTCACGAGATTTGCAAAATTTTGAGACACAATAAAGATGACTTATATGAGTATTGACAGCATACTCAAAGTTATCTTAAGTATTATTGATCAAAAGGATGAATTATATGGTAACCATGGATCAGGGTTCTTAGAATGTTGCTTTGCATACATTCAACCTATCTGGATGTCGGAAACCATTACTAGATGGTTACTTCGACTGGTATAGGAATTGGTTTCTGTGCTATCAGTTTAGGTTCGAACCTATAAGGTGACACACATAAGAGGTTGTAACCTAATCAAATGGTTAATCAACGATTGAGAATTGTTCTAAGGTTAAACGATCAATGTGATTGATGTTTGACCTAATACAAGTGTTGCAGGAGGATCATTAGCAATTGGATTGCTAATTGGCTCAATCTAATTGAGCAATTAGGCTAAGATCAAGTCTAACTAAATTTGATTCAATTAGAATTAGTTTGGATTTAATTAAATTAAGTCTAGTTCATTTATGGGATAAGCCAATTGCAAGGGAGAACAAGTTCCTGTTCGACTAGAACTTGTATGCACCTAATTCTTAATTAAGTTAGGATTTAAATCAGAATTAAATATGATTTAATCTGATTTAATTAGACTCCTAGTTAGACTAAGATCACTATTAATTAAGTTGTAATTAATTTAGATTGGGTTCAAAGTGTTTGACCTAATCCACATAAGAATCCTAGTTAGACTAGGATTCCATATCATCTCTTGCACCACCTAAGAAATCTCAAGCCCACGCCCACTAATTAATTTTTAGATATTTTTCTATGATATCTACATCCAAGAAATATTATCTCACACCACTTATTCTATAGATTTGAATCAGATTTGATTTGATTCAATATGGAAAGAGATTTGGCTAATAATGGAAAGTGGTTTAGGCTTATTCTTTTTTTGAAAGAGTCCCTCTTCACAAGGACTCTTCCCTCCTCTCTTGTGCCAACTTTTCCCAAGCTTATCCTATCATTTTGTCACCCCTTTTAAGCATCTTATCCTGATCTCCATAAAGTTTATGAGGGAGGGGGCGTCCAAGAGTTGGACGCCCCATGGACTCCTTGTTAGACTAGGTTTTATGACCTAGTCTACCATATAAAAAGTTGCTGCCCCATATGCTATCAAATAAGAGTAAAAAATTTGTGACTTTAAGAAAGAAATAGTAGAGGAGAAAGGGGAAGGCATGGGTGGTTTGAGACACCAAAATCCTTGGAGGAGAGTCTTCAATCCAGAGATCAAAGGTTGATATCTTGTAGAGAGAAAGTTAAGAGAAAAGATTATCTTCTCTCATTATTTTTCTTTCATATTATTCTCTCTTTATTTTTTTGTATTTTTATGTGATAAAAATCTAAGAGAGAGAGAGAGGGATGGAGTGGTGGATCCATGCTCCAATGAGTTGGGGCATGGTGATCTAATTTTGGACATGATCTGATCATGTTTTGATGAGAGAAGAAGAAGAAAAAAAGATATTTTCTTAAGGTTTCCTTTAGAACCCTTCTTCTCCATAAATCATGAGATTTTTCTATGAAAAAAAATTAAATATCATATGATTTGAAAGTTAGAGAAATATCTAGAGAAGAAGGTCTTCTCTTGTCCTAGCATAGAGATATTCTCAGGACATCAATCGTTGATGTACTGAAAGAGAAGATCTGTCTTCTCTTAGGATCTTTTTTTTATATTATTATTTTTGATTTTAAGGAGGTCAAAAAGTTTGACTTCTCCCTTATTCCTCCTCATATTTTTCATCTCTTGGAACGTCCAAGAGATCTGAAGAATATTTTTTAGATTAACCATCCGGAGAGATCCGTAAGAAGCAAGCACTTCAAGCGGATCCTCATTCGACGAACCTTCAATTTTGTTGCAGCCTCGTGTGGATCACCTATAGAGACCAGATGCATGTGTGGCTCCAAAGATAATAAAAAAAATCAACTACAAAGTTCTCGATCTGTATGAAGGTAAGAGATCTGATCTCTTCTATTATCTAGATATGATCAAGATTTTAGATCTAAAACTGTTTCAGATCTAGGATATTGATTTGATCAATACCAAAGCTTTTATTTTTTTGATTTATAAATGTAATATGACATATTATAGATCCTAATTATAAGATTTAGTAATTTGATTACATGTATTTGTAGATTAAATTATTTAATTTATATATTCTGCTGCGTTATATTTCAAAAATATTTTGAAATTCATGCATGAAACCCTGCACCTTTTCCAACAGTGGTATCAGAGCATCTAGGTTCTTTTATAACATATTTATGATTGTATTAAAATAAATTTGAAAAATAAAATAATGATCGCACAGACTGTAGGTTGTCCTGCTATAAGGTTTACCCTTTACAGTGCAAAGGTTATCCTGGTACATTGCGTTCTAGAAAATTTAAAAGAGTTTAAATGAATCTTGTCATGAATATTTTAGATTAGATCTATTTTATTTCATAATTTTTTTATGTAATGTACATATATTAAAATCAGCCAAGAACATAATCTTGCGAAGGTTCTATTTGCTAATCGGGCTGGCTCGACCAGCATACCAGCTCGACTGAAAAGTTGGCTGAATTTAATTGTTTTAACCTATAATTAGTGTTTGTTAGTAAAATAGGCTGACCTATTTTTGAAATGAGTCGACCTATTTAGTGAAACAACACTAGATTGTATTAAATCTTTCAAAAGTTGAAAATAGATTTCAAAATGCCGAACCCCAACCCTCAGCCATGAACTTAATTAAAAGAATTAAGTGATTGTTTAGGATCTAAGTTTTTGATTTAAAGATCCTAAGATAATTTCATAAAACATGGGTTAAAGGGTAATGGGTTAGCTTTGATCAGGTCATTAACTGGGTTAGACCTAAGGTTAGATTAAATATGGACTAAGTTAAGAAATTGATCAAACCTAATTAAAAGTTAATTAGGATTAGGTCATTTCTATAGATCACTTCAATAGTTGTAGTTGATCCAAATCCATATATCCAACAAATGGACACTGATCGTGGCTCAGTGGTTGAGCCCGAGTCTTTAGGTAGACCAAATCAAAATTGATAAACCAGTTGGTGTCTAAGGTAAACCTGATCGGTGGTTTTTAATTGGGAGCCCACTTACCTGGCCATTTCTTATGGTGTCTAAGGCAAGTTTTGGCAGACCCTCCCACCAATCATACTTACCTAACCAATGTGGTTAATCAGGTCTTGATTAGGTTGCTCATTGATTCGTGCTAATCCATGTCATATGGGAAATCAGTGAGTCTGATTTCATTCAATGAGACTGATCTAAGTGCCCATGGATCAAATTTGTCCTAGTCCTTGTTAATGACTTGAGAAGTTAGTAGGAGGACTTGACTTGGTGAATTCAGTAGGAGCAAATTGGTCCATATCCTTTCTATCCTTAAATCACTAATAATTTTAAATCCTCTAAAATTATTAGGTCCTTAAAATGATAATGTTATGGAGATAACTAAGTCATAGCCTCCCATTTAGGTGTTTGATAATGAGTCCATTAACTCAATAATCATTGCAGACCCAAAGGTCTGGTTCTTGTTGACTAATGAAATTATCACTCATCATATGATGACTTGAAAGTGTCTCTCTAATGGTGGTTAGGTTAGCCAACCAAAGTTGAGCTTAATCATTCGTTGGTTAGATGCACCAAGTATAGTCATGTTAATGGTTGGACCTAATCGGATCCTTACAGTGGAGGCCAAAGCCTACTGATTAGGTTTCTGAGGTAAAATTAAATTAATAGAAGTTGTTTGGAGAAATAATTGGTTAATAAACCTATCCGTAGATGCAGATGGGTTGGTCGACCAAAGTCGGGCTCATATATAGTCTATGTAGATTCTAGTACCTACTAAGAAATTAAAGTAATTTTTGAATTGGAGGTAGAGGCTACCAATTTGAATAAAATAGTGGGAGAACTTTAAGACTAAAGTCCAAATCTCTAGGCTTAAAATTATTCATATACATTAGCTCATTGTTCTCTTTTCTTAAAATAAGGCTAAACCTTAATTGCTTTAATCGCTGTTAGACAGTGATGACTTATGGGACCCAACTTCGTTAATTAGTATCAAAAGTTGAATTTGGTTCAGCAGTACGAATGGGTTCGTATTGGGGCTTCTTAGTTCAGTCAAAATAGTTAGTCCAAAATTGATCCAAATCAGGTATGTTGCTTCTACTAGAAGCAGGGTCATAGTAAGAAGAATTGTCTTGCTTCCCTTGACCATAATAGGCTGAATAAGAGAAAGGAGCAAGAGTTGTTCATCAAGAATGTTATATAATAACACCTTAAAGTTTCTCTATGTAATTCTACTACCTAGATATTAGATACCATGATCTTATGCAATTTATTGCTAGGACTACAAGTAAGTGGAATATTTGAAAATGGTGAGAAATTTTTGAATGTTAGGGATGGAAGTCTTATTCCAATTCTAACTTTAGGAATTGTAGAGCTTATTTTCAAATATTATCATTTAGAGTAATTGTTACTATTATCCATTGTTTATGATGAATGTAATCTTTATTGGTCTTTTGGCCAAAGATGATCATCATTCATTAATAAAGGAAGATTATTGTGATATTATTATGAATAATGTTACAACAATATATGGACAATAAGAAAATGACATTTAACATTTATACAGCCTGTTAAGTGTAATGTATACTCTCAAGTTAGATAATGTTATGAATGTCTATCTTTGGCATTATAGGCTTAGTCACCTTGATAAGAACAAGATAAATGGATTAGCTTGAGAGGAAAACTTCGACATCAATGATTGTGAATCATTGATAGCCTGTGAGTCTTGTCTTCTTGAAAAGATGACAAAGTCACCTTTTAATGGAAAAGGTGAAGGAGCTGATAAAGTTCTAAGTCTCACACATAGTGATGTATGTGGACCTGTGAACTTAAGTGCCAAAGAAAGATATTAATATTTCATTACAGACGACCTATCTGGGCATGGGTGAGTCTGGGCTGAATCATTTGAAATGTTCAAATAATTCAATAATGAAAGATTGAAACAAAATGGATAAGGTGTTAGAACTCTTCGATCAGATCGAGGAGGTGAATACTTATCCAGTGAGTTTGTGACATATCTAGGAGAGAATTGGATTCTCTCTCAATGGATTCCTTTTCAGAATAAAGTGTATCTGAAAGGAGAAGTTGAACTTTGTTAGACATGGTTCAATCCACAATAGGGTTCACTTCTCTGTCTGTTTTAGGATTATGCTCTTGTGTGATTACCTGTTTTACTCTGAAAATATACTGAGTAAGTCTGTTGTGCAGATTCCATATGAGATATGGAACGAGCATAGATCTAGACTCTCTCACCTTTGGGTTTGGAGTTGATTAGCCTATGTCAAAGGTTTGCATACAGATAAACTTGGTTCTTGATCCAATAGGTGTTTAAGGGTTACAAATTCTATCATGCTGAAGAACATAAGATGCTCATCAGCAGTAGGGCATTTCTTTTAGAAAGGAGTTCCTTAGAGAAGGAACTGATGCCTATCAAGTTGAACTTGAAAGTTTGACTGGTAGAAAATAAACTGACATAATCTAGTAAATCTACAGAATCAAATTTGATTAGATCAAACTCGAAGCCTATTAAAGTAACACCTTTAAGGAGATCTGGTAGAGTACTGCATTAGTCGGTGAGCTCGATGAGATTAACAAGGATCCGATCACCTATAAAGATGCAATGCAGTGGTCTAACTCTGAGAAGTAGCTTGGAGCCACTAAATCCAAATTGAAGTCCATGGAAATCAATAGTGTATGGACACTAGATGATTCACCTAAAGGAATAAAATCCATTGGATGTGAATGGATTTTTCAAAAGGATCAGAGTAGCGCAGACGAGAAGGTGGAGATCTATAAAGCCTGTTTCGCTATTATCCCAAAGTTGGAATATACGTTTTGAATATAAATCTTTGTTATGAACAAAGAGGAACCCTGCATTTATAAGTGGGCAAAATATTCTACAGTATTATTCCTTGTTTGTCTGTGGATGAAATTCTCTTAATCGGGAATGGCATTCCAACATTGCAAAGAATAAAGGTTTGGGTGTCATCTAATTTCTTCATGTTCAAGATTAGATATGGTATACTCACTAATGATAGTGAGCAGATACCAGTCTGATCTAAGTAAGAACCACTGAAAGATTGTATAGACAATCCTTTAGTATTTGAGAAATACTAAGCTCCAGTGACTCAAATATAGAAATACTGACTTTAAACATGTGGATGTTTCGATTTCAGTCAGATCAAGATGACAACAAGAAAGTGTCGGATCATATCCTAATTATAGGAGCAATCTGATGGAAAGATTCCAAGTAGGATACTTTAGCATACTCAGTTAGTGATGTAGAGTACATCGTAGCATATGATGCTGCCATGTAAGCTGTGTAGTTGCTGAGCTTCATTAGTAGGTTGGAAGTGGCACCCTCCACTGATGGTCCAGTCCTATCGTAGCACTAGAGCCATAAATCTGGCTAAAAAATCGAAGTACCAGCATACTCTGTATTGCTATCACTCTTGATTTTAGATCAGGGTGACATCGATCTTTGAAAGATCGATAAAAAAAAAAAAGAGAACTTGACCGACCCATTTGCTAAGGCCTCGAAACTAAGAAGTTCTACGAACTCAAGTGGAAGATAGGATATTTGATATTATTCTGATTGGCTTTAGCATAAGTAAAAGTTGTTGAAAAATATGTCCTAAAGCCAATCATCTAAGTGGTAGATAATTGGAATTAGTATATGAATTATCTAATAATAATAGTTATTTGACAGGTTCATTATAAAAGAACAATCCTCCTTAAAAAAACTCTTAAATTATAATGAAATCCTTAGAACCATAATCAATTGATAAAGGAGGATTTATCGGATGGTTCTTAAATTGTTCACGATCAAATGATAACTTATCAAGTGTAGGTCACTGTATGTCATATGCGTTGGTTGTCCTCGTAACCAAGTGGTGTGGAGATATTGGTATGGTATCCAGATGAGATGTAGGAGTATATCTGCATAGAACGTGATCAATGTAACACTCTACTGTCAAGAGTAGTTAGCTAAGGCCAATGGGTATAAGTGTCCCTCCGATCTGAGATCACCATGGTGATTTGCAAGCAACTCATTGTGCTTTAATGCCGGATTGTCTGTATTTTTAATATAGGTTCGAAAGATTTTTAGGTACAGTCAAGTACTTGTGAAGTCAGTGTGTGAGTTAAGATGGGATTGACCACTCCTGATTAACTTCAGGAAGAAAATATTTTGCTATGTTTCAATTTAGCAAAACCTAAGCCTGGGTAATCCCCGTGAGGAGTCACGAGATTTGTAAAATTTTGAGACACAATAGAGATGACTTATATGAGTGTTGATAGCATACACGAAGTCATCTTGAGTATTATTGATCAAAAAGATGAATTATACGGTAACCATGGGTCAGGATTCTTAGAATATTGCTTTGCATACATTCGACCTATCTGGACGTCGGGAACCATTGCTAGATGGTTACTTCAACTGGTACAAAAATTAGTTCCTGCACTACTGACTTAGATTCAAACCTATAGGATCATACACATAAGAGGTTGTAACCTAATCAGATGGTTAATCAATGATTAAGAATCATTCTAAGATTAAATGATCAATGTGATTGATGTTTGACCTAATGCAAGTGTTGCAGGAGGATCATTAGTAATTGGATTGCTAATTGGCTCAATCTGATTGAGCAATTGGGCTGAGATCAAGTCTAACTGAATTTGATTCAATTAGAATTAGTTTGGATTTAATTGGATTAAGTCTAATTAGTTTATTGGATAAGCCAATTGCAAGAGAGAACAAGTCCCTGTTCGACTAGGACTTGTATGCACCTAATTTCTAATTAAGTTAGGATTTAAATCAGAATTAAATATGATTTAATCTGATTTAAATAGATTTTTAGTTAGACTAGGATCATCATTAATTAGGTTACAATTAATTTGGATTGGGTTCAAAGTGTTTGACCTAATCCACATAAGAATCCTAGCTAGACTAGGATTTCATATCATCTCTTGCGCCACCGAAGAAATCTCAAGCCCACGCCCACTAATTAATTTTTAGATATTTTTCTATGATATCCATATTCAAGGAATATTATCTCACACTATTTATTCTAGAGATTTGAATCAGATTTGATTTGATTCAATATGGAAAGAGATTTGGATAATCATGGAAAGTGGTTTTGGCTTATTCTTTTTTGGAAAGAGTCCCTCTTCATAAGGACTCTTCCCTCCTCTCTTGCGCTAACTTTTTCGAAGCCTATCCTATCATTTTGTCACCTATTTTAAGCATATTATTCTAATCTCCACAAAATTTATGAGGGAGGGGCGTCCAAGAGTTGGATGCCCCATGGACTCCTTGTTAGACTAGGTTTTATGACCTAGTCTACCATATAAAAAGTTGCCACCCCATATGCTATCAAATAAGAGTCAAAAATTTGTGGCTTTAAGATAAAAATAGAAGAGGAGAAAGAGGAAGGCATGGGTGGTTTGAGGCACCAAAATCCTTGGAGGAGAGTCTTCAATCAAGAGATCAAAGATTGATATCTTATAGAGAGAAAGGTAAGAGAAAAGATTATCTTCTCTCATTATTTTTCTTTCATATTATTTTCTCTTTATTTTTTTGTATTTTTATATGATAAAAATTTAAGAGAGAGAGAGGGATAGAGTGGTGGATCCATGCTCCAATGAGTTGTGGCATGGTGATCTAATTTTGGACATGATCTGATCATGTTCTGATGAGAGAAGAAGAAGAAAAGAAGGTCTTTTCTTAAGGTTTCCTTTAGAACCCTTCTTCTCCATAAATCATGAGATTTTTCTATGAGAAAAATTAGATATCATAAGATCTAAAAGTTAGAGAAATATTTAGAGAAGAAGGTCTTCTCATGTCCTAGCATAGAAATATTCTCAGGACATCAATCGTTGATGTACTGAAAGAGAAGATCTGTCTTCTCTTAGGACCTTTTCTTTTATATTATTATTTCTGATTTTAGGGAGATCAAAAATTTGACTTCTTCCTTATTCCTCCTCATATTCTTCATCTCTTAGAATATCCAAGAGATCTGAAGAATATTTTTTAGATTAACCATCCGGAGGGATCCGCAATAAGCTAGCACTTTGAGCGGATCTTCGTTCGAAGAAACCTTCGATTTTGTTGCAGCCTCGTGTGGATCACCTGTAGAGGTCAGACGCATGTACGGCTCCAAAGATAACAAAAAAATCAACTACGGAGTTCTTGACCCGCATGAAGGTAAGAGATCTGATCTCTTCTATTATCTAGATATGATCTAGGTTTTAGATCTGAAACTGTTTCAGATCTAGGGTATTGATTTGATCAATACCAAAGCTTTTATTTTTCTAATTTATAAATATAATATGATATGTTATAGGTCCTAATTGTAGGGTTTAGTAATTTGATTACATGTATTTATAGATTAAATTATTTAATTTACATATTTCACTGCATTATATTTTAAAATATTTTAAAATTCATGCATGAAACCCTGCACCTTTTCCAACATCTTCTCTAGAGTCTCCATCCAGTGGGACTCTCTACCAGAGTCTCCGTCCACTGAGACTCTTTAGATTAGCTATATGATTAGAGAGAAACTTTTAATGTGTATGACCCCATAGGTTTGAATCTAAGTCGATAGCATAGAAACTAATTCCTGTACCAATCAGAGTACCATCTAGCAATGGTACCTGATGTCCGGATAGGCCGAATGTATGCAAGGCAACACTCAAAAACCTATTTGAACATAGTTACCATAAAATTCATCTCTTTGACCCTTGATGCTAGGATGATGTAGAGTTTAAACTATCAAATCTTTACAGTACATCCATTATGGTCTTAACCTGATAATTCTATGACTCCTCATAAAGATTGCCCTAGCCAAGATCTTACTAAATTGAAATACAAAGCATTCTCTCTAATCTCTTGGAGTGGTCAATTCCATCTTGACTCACGCACCGACTTCACAAGTACTTGACTGTGCTCAAAAACTTTCTGATCTTGAATTAAAAATTTAGATAGTCCAGCACCAAAGCACAGTGAGTTGCTTGGCAAGTCTCCATGGTGATCTCAGGTCAGAGGGACACTTATACCATATCCTTTCGGAGTGACTCTTGACAGTAGAATGCTTTGGAGTTGGTCACATTCAGTGAAATGTACTTCTACATTTCACCTGCATGCCATACCAATGTCTCTATGCTCTTTGATCAAGAGGCCAACCAACCTATATGACACACAATGACTTACACTTGAATATGTCTACCATCCTAGTAATAGCATATTATTTGATCGTGAACTCATTTAAGGACTAATGATAAATCCTCTTTTTATCGATTTAAAATAGTCCTAAGGACTTCATCATAACACAGAAGGTTTGATGTAGAAGATGTACAAGCTTATGTTGAAAATTATCAAATAAATATTTTATTAATTAATTCATATACAATTACATCAAATAGCACAACCATCAACAAGCTGACGATTGACTTTGAAACACATTCTCCAACAAAAGCTTATGATGAAAATTGCTAAATAAGTATTTTATTAATTAATTCATATATAATTATATCAAATAGTACACACTATCAAAGACTGACGATTGACTTTGGGACATATTTTCCAACAACTCCCACATGTACTAAAGTCAATCAGTACAGTATCGTTATCCATCTTTATTTTTCGATCTTCGAACTCTTTTACCGTAAGGGCTTTAGTTTAATGGA